>NW_002987460.1:5683-32465 GCF_000006295.1 Pediculus humanus corporis | reverse complement strand
CAATACAACCGCGTTACGTACACCCTTTAAAAATATAAAATTTTCCAATTATTCTTTATCATCATCATCATTTCCTCCACTTCCCCTCCCCGTACTCCTCCTCCTTTCCCCCTCTCCACGATTTTTTTTTTGAGTATTAAAAATTTCGTGATAAATAATTACAAAACTCTAAAAACAATTTAATATTAATATTATTATTATTATTATTATTAGTAGTAGTAGTAGTAGTAGTAGTAGTAGTAGTATTTCAATTAAAAACAAACAAACAAACAGGTTAGTAGAAACAACCCATCAGTTTTAATAAAGCTAAACAAACAAATCATTATTTTAAGAGAACTTTTGTTTTTCCTCCCTTGTTTCTCCCTTTCTCTTTCTCTCTCCCTCTCTCTTTCTCTTCTAATACATACACGTACATAATAATTAAAAACAAAAAAAATCCTTTTTTTCCTTATCACTTATCATTTCTTATCAACTCTCTCTCTCTCTCTCATTCTTTATCAAATATTTTTTAAAAATTGATTTTCTTTCTTTTTTATTTTATTTCACGCATAAAAATAAAGTAAATGACGTAACTTTTTCTTATTGTTTCTTTTTAAATATTATTTCACTACTAAATTTATATTTTATTGCTTATTTTTTATATTATTATAATATAAATATTAATATTAATATATATATAAACGTGTACTCTATAATACTCGATATCGAAAACTTGGATATGCCAATTATTTAAATTATCCGATATATTTTTTTTTATTATTACTTTTTCGAAATTTATATTATATACATAAATATATTGTGTATATATAAATATACATAAATATATACATAAATATTATGTATATATATATATATATATATATATATATATATATATATATATATATATACATAATATAAATATATTATTTATTTATTTATTTATTATTAAATTAATAATGTAAGTAATAATTAATTTTATTTTCGTGTGGGATAGAAAGAGAAAAAGAGAGAGAGAGAGAGAGAGAGATACAGAGAGAAAATGGCGTCTGAAACTCATTTATTTATTTATTTATTTATTTATTATTATTATTATTACTAAAATTATTATTATTATTATTATTATTATTATTATTATTATTTATTAGGCTTTAATTTTTTTTCTGGTTGGATTTAAAAATAAAAATAAATAAATAAATAAATTTAACAAAAAAAAAAAATGGCGTCAAAGAAAAACTAGTTTTTTTTTTTTACTTTCGTTTGACATTTAAATAATTACACCCAAATTGTGTAAAATTCTCGTTTTTAATCATTTTTTTATTTTTTTAAAACTCTAAACTCGTTCGAATTATAATTAATTAATTAATTCATTTATTAATTAATAATCGATTAATTAAAATTTTTCTAAAAGTTTTCCAAACACCGTCGCTATAAACGAATGTCGAGAGTTAAAAAAAAAAAAAAATGATTTCCAAACGAAAACTATTTATTTATATAAAAAAAAGAGAAAAATTATTACTACAGCAGACGACGTCTTCGATATTTCCCACAAATCAAAATCACCAACGTCGATATTTATTATTATTAATAATAATAATAATAATCGAACTTTAATATATAATCGTCTTGGTCGTCGTCTCCCCGTCACGGTAATTCAATAAAAAAAAAAAAAATTTATACTCGCGTATAAATAAACCTAACGACTCATTAATAATAATAATAATAATAATAATTTCGTAGAGGTAACAAAAAAAAAAAAAAACGCGCGTATAATAAGTATATAAATATATATAAACCGAAACAAAAAAACAACAACAACAACCACGACGACGATGATGATGATGATGATGATGATGATAATAAAAGGTGATTGACATTAGAGGCGCCGCCACGAGACTCAAATTCAAGGTCAAAACCGCGTTTAAATAACTTTCCGTCATTATTATTATTATTATTACTATCGTTATTATTATTTGAACCAAATCACCATCTGTCACTTAAATCAATATTAATTTATTTTATTTTAAATTGAAACCTCCTTTAAAAAAAACGACGTAGAGTGAGGAGAGGGGAGAAAGGGAAAGGGGAAAATAAATAAATAAATACATAAATTATTAAATAAATAAATAAATTATTAAATAAAATAAAAAAATTATTAAAATAAAAAATTCCAACGAGAACAACAACAATAATCGGGAATAAGTCAGCCATGTTGCCATGTTTCCCTCTCTCTCTCTCTCTCTCTCTCTATCTCTCTCTCCCCTTCTCTCCTTCTCAAACAAAATAACATATTAATAATAATAATAATTTTTTTAATAAATAACCTCTCTTATTAATTTAAAAACATTTTTCATTAATTTAAAAATTTAAATTCATTTCCAATTTGTTTTGTTTTCGTTTTTCCTGGACAAAAAAAATTCCAGTCGGAAACATTTATGAGAGTAAAAAAAAAAAAAAAAAAAAAAAAAAAAAAAAAACTCGTTTACAATAATAAAACGAACGTACATAACTTTTATTTATTTATTAAATAAATAAATAAACGTTACGGAATTCAAATATCTATAAATAAATTTATTAAAATAATTCAACTGTAAAAATAAAACTTTTTTTTTTTTTTCCAAAAACAATAATTTTGACGTTTTTATATATATTTTGATAACAACAGCAAAAAAAAAAGTTTTTTTTTTTTTTTATCAATTTATTTAATTTTTTATGCTTTTAAACTTTTTTTTTTTTAAATATATATAAATCTAACCTTTCCCCTCTCTCTCTCTCTCCTCTTCCTTCTTTTTCTTTCTTTCTTTAAAATAAAAAAATTTTTTTATTTTATTTATTACTATTATAAATATTAATAATAATAATTTTTTTACACGAAAAAGATTTTTTTTTTTTTTTTTTAAACGCGCAGGTATAAAACGAAATTTATTCCAACATGTATATTTATATATATTATATTTACGCGCGTTTATTAATATTTAATATAAATGTATTATTATTATTATTATTACTATTATTATTATTATTAAACGATAGCATCGTAATCGATAATTTATGTTATTTAATTCGTTTGACAATCGTAATTGCACAAAAAGAAAAAAAAAGATGCGACGGTTTTCTCTCACTCTTTCCCTCTCTCTCTCTCTCTCTCTCTCTCTCTCTCTCTCTTTCTTAAATTAAATTATTTTCCATGTGAAACGATGTTAATAATAATAATAATAATAATAATAATAATAATAATAATAATAATAATAATAATAATAATAATAATAATAATATTTTCCTTCTGTCCTTTCTCAACCCTCTACCGCCACCACCAGCACCATCATCATCCCCCACGGCCGTTTCCGTTTGTTCATTCATCATTTTTTTTCTTTTTAAAAATTTAAAAAAAATTTTGAAATTAAATCAATTAATTGTGCGTGTGTGCGTGCGTATTGCATTTGTCCAATAAGTGCGTGGGTGCGTGTGCGTGCGTATGTGCGTGTACGTACACGACCGAGTAAATTTAATTAAAACCTTGTTACAAAATTTATGTATTTAGGTTTAAAATTTCTGTTTTTGTTTTTTTTTAATGTCTGCTGAAAATTAATGACTCTTGTCTCTTGTTTGTTTGTCTGTTTGTTCGTTCGTTCGTTTGTTTGTTTGTTTGTATACCTTATATATAAGAGTATACATTCGGGTCAAGGAATTTAAGTTCTTGCGGAAATGAAATTCCAGTTGCGGGTGGAGGTTTTTAACTAAAAATTTTTTCTTTTTTTTTTTCGTTTGTGGTTTTTTTATAATTGCACCCCCGCCCCCCATTTTATTTTTTTAAGAAATATTTTATCGTTCACCCCCTCCCCCCATCTTTTCACTTCTTTCTTTCTTTTTAACCCCAAAAGTACGATTTAAATAACAACCGATTTTTTTTTTAAAAAAAGGATTTTTAATTACTTGACTACGACACCGAAACGTTTTCATTTAAATGTTTGAATTCAAACACGCACGCACACGCACGCACACGCACACAAAAGGACCGTTAACACCTTAATTAATCTCTTTAACACCTAATAAACGCCTTCATCTATCTCTCTCTCTCTCTCTTTATCTCTCTTTTTTGTTTAAAATGTTTGATTTTCGGCAAAGTGAATTTTTTTTTTTTTTTCACGTTTTCTTAAAATCGTTAAATCAAATCAATCAATTTTTTTTTTTTTTTAAAACGATATTCAACGATGACGTAAGAGAAAGAGAGAGAGAGAGAGAGAGAGAGACAGAGATAGAGAGAGAGAATGTAAAGGTTTTTAAATGCAATTAAATTTTTCATTAGAGTAATTGACTTTTTCTAGAAAAAAAAAAAAAATTAATAAAGTTTTTTGTCGTCGTTTTTACGCGAGTAGTCACGATTCAATTTCAATTATTCCATAATAATTTTTTTTTTTTTTTTTTTTTTTGAAAATTATCCAAAAAAACCGGAAACGTAAGTTTCTTCCCTTTCTCTCTCTCTCCTTTTTTTTTTCTCTAATAACAATTTTAATTTAATCGATAAGAAATTAATTAATAAATACTTTAAAGTTAATAACAAATAATAATAATGATAATAATAATTCTAAATCGAACGCCGCCCATAAACCGTAAATTATAAATAATAAAACGAAATTATTTAACTGATAAATATAAATATACGTAGTGGCAATAAGATTTTATCTTATTGCGACAAACGCACGCACACGCGCACGCACATACTTACACCACATAATAACTTACATCAAGAATAACTTAATGCTATGAAATTATTAAACTTTATTATCAATAATAATAATAATAATAATAATAATAATAATAATAATAATAATAATAATAATAATTTTTAAAAAAAACGTAAATAAATAAATAAAATAAAATAATAATTTTTTTTTTTTTTTTTAAATCTTTTTTGAAATAATTTTAAGTAAATTATTATTATTATTATTATTTTGCAAGAATAATCGTTCCATTTTTTAAGTGAGAGAGTGTGAGAGAGAGAGAGAGAATTTAAAAGGGGGAAAAAAAAAATTTATTAATAATGATATGATATTATTAAAATTGCAACATAATTTTTGGGCTACGGCCAAACGAATAACCTTCGGTTATTTAAAAAAAAAAAAATCCCTTCTTCCTCTCTCCTCCCCATCCCCACTTTTTAAGGTACACTTTAGTAAAAAAAAAAAAAAAAAAAAGACACGAGAATTATATCATTTTGACAGGGAAAGTGAACCTGAAAAAAGCGGGGGAGTGAAATCGGGTCGAGAAAGAGAAAGAGAGAAAGAGAGAGAGAGAGAAAAAAACACGTCACGAATTATTTCTGCAACTTTATTTCATTATCAATATTATTATCAATATTATTATTATTATTATCATCATCACCTTACAAAACGAAACTTTATTATATTGGCACACATGTAAACACACACACCCGCTCCCTCGCTACCCCCCACCTCGTCGATCCAGTTTTTTTTTTTTAAACTTTCTTTTATTTCTATTTAAATACTGATAAAGGACGACGAATCATTGATAACGCGTGATAAAGATTTTTACGCACGTCTTTAACACGCAAAACAAAATTCCCCTCCCCTCCCCCACCACCCCTCCCTCCCCGTATCGACGTTTTTACGTTACGTCATCGTTTTAATTTTAATTTTTATAAAAATGATGTGTTATTTAATTAATCACTTTCGTGCCGTGATGATATTCCACGCGCACGTTCTCACCGTTATAAATTATTAATAATAATAATAATAATAAGAATAATAACGGTATATAATTAAAATTTATAACTGTAGTAGTTGAAAGTTTTAAGTTTATTTTATTATTAATATTATTATTATTAAAAAAATTTTTTTGTCTTTATTATTATCATTATTATTATTATTATAATAAATCCTTCTTTTTCTGGAAAATATTTTTTCCGTTTATTTATGAGATCATTTTTATGCGTCAGCAAAAGTTAAATAATAATAGAATATTTTAATAATTTAAAATAAATCATTACTCGCATTATTATTATTATTATTATTATTATTATTATTTTTTATCATCATTATCTTTAATTTTTTGTTTTAAACCGTAATAATAATAATAATAATAAAATTTATGATTGGATGATATTAACCGGGAAATTTATTTATTTATATATTTACTTATTTTAATAAAAATTTTACGAATGATCGAAAAGATTTGAAATTGACGCCATTTTGAAAACGCACGTCATCATAACGAGTATTAATAATATTAATAATAATCATAATAATAATAATAATAATTAAGTAACGATCAGTGGTAATCGTTTAAAATAATTTTTAAAAGCAAAAAAAAAAAACTGCAAATTTCGAACGAACGTACGGTGGTACATAAATAATTTCAAATTTTTTTTTTTTTTTTTAGTCTCATTACTCCCACGCAAAATCGTAAAATTATTATCATTATTATTATTAATATTATCATTATTATTAATATTATCATTATTATTATTATTATCATTATTATCACAACTACTACGACAAATATATATGTATATACAAACGAGTACATTTAGGTCACGGTTTCAAACACGGTTGGAAATTTCTAAACAAATCGTTTTACAAAAAAAAAAAAATTAACGCGCACGTTTCCCCCCTCCCTCCCTCCTCTTTTCGAAAAATAATAATAATTTTTTTTTTTTTTTAATGTTGGCATTACGCTTTTTTAACAATTGATCGATTGATGCTATTTTAAAACTTATTTCATCCATTTCTCTTTTCTTTTCTTTTCTTTTTTTTTGTTTTGTTTTGCATTTTTTCCTCTCCTCGTTTGTTTTACACTTAACGTTTGTCGTTTGTCACCACCGGTTGTTTAAAAAAAAAGTTACGTCACCGAAAAAATCATTATTATCATTATTACAACCTTCACGCCGGCGAAAATAAAAAAAATAAAAAAAAACTTGATGCGGCTTTTTTTCTTTTTTCTTAAAAGACTTGTCAAAGTTAAAAAGAAAATTAATTAACAAAACTATGATTAATAACTTTAAAACAAGTTTTTAATAAATTATTATTATTATTATTACTAATAATAATAATATAATAATAATGATAATAATAATAATATTTTTAAAAAAAACAAAAAACAAAAACAAATTAATTAAATTTTGAACAAAAAAAAGAAAAAGAAAAAAACGATAATTTATTAAATAATGGCAACAAAAACATTCACAACAACAACAACAAAATTTTTCTCCTCCCCCTCCCCTTCTTCTCCCTATCCTCTCCATCCTCTTTCTTCTCCCTTCTTCCCGAAATTTTTCTTATGAAATTTCCATTTAAAAAAAAAACTCATTCGATTTTATTAATAAATAAAAATAAAAATAAATAAATTAAAATAAAATTAAAATAAACGCGAGATTATGACGAAACGTTTAAATAATATTAATAATAATAATAATAATAATAATAACAATAATAATAACACGCGCATAAATATACATATATGTACTCACATACGAAAGCAGAAGAAAAATAATATTTATATATATAAATAAATATAACGAAAGCGTAAACATAATTACGTATAAATAAATCATAATAAGTTGAACAAAATAAAGTTAATATAACACAAATTCTTGTTTGTTGTTTGTTGTTTGTTGTTGTTGTTGTATTTAAACTTTTGCAATTCATTCTTTTTTTATTTCGTTTTTCTTCTCCCTTCCTCCCTCCCTCCCTCTTCCTTATTATTAAATAAATTTTATAATTATTTATATTTTCAGAGAGAGAGAGAGAGAGAGAGTGAGAGGGCGTGAGAAAGAGAGAGAGAGCGAGAGAGAGAAAGAAAATTTATTTATTTATTTATTTAAACATTATTAAAAATGGCGTACATTTTTTTTTGCAACACAATTTTTTTTTTTTTTTTTTTTCAATAAATAAAATGTTTATAAACAAAAAAAAAAGCAAGAAAGAAAAGTCACAACTTGTTGCACAGGTAAGAAGAAAATAAGAAAAAAAAAAAAAAGAAAAATTTCATAAACTTTTCCTTTCCATTCTTTTTTTCCTTTTTTCCTTTTTTTTCTTTCCTTTTTCTTTTTCTTCTTAAATTTTTTATAAACTTTTTTTTTTTTTTTTATAAAAGTTTTAATATTAATTTGATTTCTTTTCTCTTTTTCTTTTTTTTTTTTTTTTAAATTGAATACTTTTCTTTTTTTTTTGTTAGCCTTTTGTTCAGGTGTAAATTTAATAAAAAATTTAATTCCCGGATGTAATTTATTTTATTAGAATTATTTATGTTTTTTTATTACTCTTCCCTCTCCCCCCTCTCCCTCTCTCTCTCTCTCTCTCTCTCTCTCCCTTCCTCTCACTCTCTTTTACATTTCGTTAAAGAGAAAAAAACGAAAAACTTTTTTTTCAAGTAATAAATAATATTAATAATAATTACATTTAATAATATTTTTTTTAATTACGTAATCATAATAAATAAAAATAATTATAATAATAATTTTTTTCCAATCAATAATAGTAATAATGATGATAATGATGATGATAAATCGACAAATTTTCCATTACGTTTATTAGTATTGATAATAATTTTTTCTTTTCTTTTCTTTTATTTTCTTTTATTACTCGTGAAACGAAAGTAATAATAAAAATTCAAAAAAAAATATATATATATATATATATATATATATATTCATTTTGATTTATATATTACGGTAATAAAAATTTTGACGTGAAAAAGAAAAAAACAAAAAATAATAAAAATTGAAAAAAAAGGAAAAAAAGAAAAAAAGAAAAAAAAGTGTAATAAATAAAATAAAAGACAAAAAAAAAAAAAATCTATAGTATAAAATGACCAAGACGGGAAATTTTTTTTTTTTTTTTTTTTGATTTATGTTCTTCTACGATTGAATTCGTGTCTTTCGATTTTTTATATATGTGTGTGTGTGCGTGTGCGCGTGTGTTTGAAATATTTCCCCTCCCCTCCCTTCTCCCTTTACCCTTCCTCCGCCCCCACACTTTTCTTTTTTTCTTTATAATGAAAACTTATTATTGTTTAGTTACTTTTTAATAATATTAAAAAAAAAATTGATTTTAAAATTATTATTATTATTATTATTATTATTATTATTATTGCTATCAAAACGCGGTTACATTTTTGACAAGTTGGCACTACTGATTTTCAAATTAATTATAATAATATTTTTAGCGTATTTAAATGTAAAATCCAAAAGTTTTACTTTTCGTTTTTTTTTTTCGGAACGCGACAAAACGGACATAAAATTCACGTCCGAGAGTTTTCCTCGTTCTCTCTTTCTCTTTCTCTTTCTCTTTCTCTCTCTCTCTCTCTCTCTCTCTCTCATCCCTTTCCCTCAGGAATAGTTTACCGTAAAATTTTATTAAAGTTGACGTGGGAAAAAAAAAAAAAAAACAAAACTCGTCTCTCATATTTAATTTTTTTTTTTTTTTTTTTGTATTTTACCTTAAAGATCGGGCTTAAAAACCGAATCCCTTTTCCCCCTTTTCTCTTCCCTTCCCTCCTCTCTCCCCCCGGATCCATAAACAAAATAAAATATTTCGTTAAAAGTTAAATAATGATAATAATGATGATGATGACGATGATGGGAGGACATTCGTTTGCTCAACGCATATGATAAATATATATCGCGATTTCTTATCGATGACAAAATTCTGTAACTGAAATGGAAATGGCAAATAGCAAATGGAAAACGATAGAAATAATAATGATTATAATACTAATAATAATAATGATGATGATGATGATGATGATGAAATAATAATATTAAATATTAAATTAAATTAAACTAATAAAAAAAAACAAATAATTACAAATAAAAGAAATTAAAACAAAAAAAATTTGTAAACTTAAATTTACTTTTATTATTATTATTATTATTATTATTATTATTATTATTATTATCACTATTCCCCGTCCTTCTTATACCCTTTTCCTCTTATCATCCCCTCCCCTCCTGCTCCAAAAAAAAACTGATGATGACGATGATGATAAAAAATACACACGCACACGCGCTTTGATTAAAAAAATATATATATTATTTTAATACGTTAAAATTTATATAACGCGAGAAAAATAAATTTTCTAATTTAAATATTAATTAAAAATAATCAAAAAAAAAAAAAATCAAAGTTCAAAGTTCAAGTTATTAAAGAAAGAAAAAACGCGCGTAAAAAAAAAAATTCAAAAATATATAAACGCCAAAAAAAAAAAAAAAATTAAAATTATTACTACTACTCAGATTGTTTATAATAAATTATAATGAAAAAAATTATTATTATTATTATTTTTAAAACAATAACGAAAACAATATCATTATCATTAAAATTATTATCATTATTATTATTATCATTATTATTATCATTATTATTGTTATTATCACCGTTATTTTATCGATAATCGATCCTCGAATAAATAAAAAGGTTTCAAACCGATAAATTCATTTTATTAATAATAATATTAATAATAACAAAAAAGAAAATTTCTACCGGAAACGCGCGTTAAAAAACCAAAAAAAAAAAAAAAAAAAACGCGCGTAACGCTCGAGTAATAATTAATTAATTAATTAATAATTAAAATAAATAAAAATTTAAAAGAAAGTAAATTAAATCGTTAAATCTTTAATTAAAAAAAAAAAAACTTTTCCTCCTCTTTTTTTTTCCCCTCGGGATGGAGGGAGGGGGAGGGGGAGGGAAGGGGCAAAAAAAAGAAAAAAAATTTTTTTTTTCGATCGAGGAGTAGAAGGAGACCATCCTCCTGGAGGAGAAGAAGGGGAAGGAGGGAGACAGTGGGGAGGAGGAAAAACGTTTTTATTTTTTTTAACCGACAGAAAACAAAAAAAAAATTTCCGAAATAATAATAATAATAAGAATAATAATAATGATGATGATGATGATAATAATTTTTTTTTTTTTTATATTTTGGCAAGATACGACAGATTTCAAATAAATTATTTTGTCAGAAAATTTATCGTTGTGTTTTCCGGGTGAGAGGACTCTTTTTTTTTTATGCTATAAAGCTGACTACATATAATTTTTTTTTTCTTATTTTTTCATTCAGAAACAATTTATAGAGTAAATTTCTTTTTTTTTTCTTTTTTTTTCTTCTATCAAGAAAAAAAAAAACAAAATGGAAGGACCCTTTCCCATCCTATCCTTTCCTTTTTTAAAGTCTGCTGTTTGTAATAATAACAATAATAAAAAAGTTTTTTTTTTTTTTTTTAGTAATTTATTAACATTCTCCTCACTAACGCATAAATTGATTATTACCGTAATAAATTAAATAACTTTTATTTATTACCCCGAACAGTAGTGATAATAATAATAAGAAATATATTTATAAATAAATAATTAAATAAACATTTTTCATGATAATACTAATAATTTTTTTTTTTTACATCATCATTATTATCATTATCATTATTATCGTATCGGAAAAATTCGTTATTCTTTACGCCATTTTTAACTTTAAAAAAAAATGCAAACGATGATAATAATAATAATAATAATAATAACAATCGCTGGAAAATAATTATCAATTATTTAATTTTTTTTTCCTCTCTCTCTCTCTCTTTCTCTCTCGTTTGTTTTCGAAATCGTTCGACGTAAAAAAAAAAAAATTAATTAATTATTATTATCATCATTAACAATAATTATATAAATAATAATAATGATGATGATGATAATAATAATAACAACAACAATAAACTTCATCAAAGTAAAAAAAAAATTAAAATTAAAACAAACAACTAATTATAATTACGTAAACTAAAATAAAATAAATTAAAAATTTTTTTTTGGAATTCATAGAGTAAGTAACAAAAACACAGAGTAAAACGAGAGAAAGAGAGAGGGAGAGAGGGACGGAGGGCGGGGGGAAAAATAAAAAACGTTTTTCTAATTAATGATGATAATTTAAAATAAAAAAAAAAACAACAACAATGACAATAACGATAATTATTAACATTATTAAAAAACAAAAAAAATAAAAACAAAATGGCGGAAACGTATCCGTTCGATTATATTTTTCCCGATAATAATAATAATAATAATAACTGACATTTTCTTTCTGAAACACGCATAAAAAAAAAAATCAAAACAAACGAACGAACGCATACCTTACGAACGTCACAGACCAATAAAATAATTTCAAAAAGTAAATATTAAAAAAAAAAAAAAAAATAATAATAATAATAATAATAATGATGATGATGTTGATGATGATGATGATAATAATTTTAAATTTTAAAATTTTTGACAGTTAAATTTTATTACGTGCAAATAAAATAAAATAAAAAAAATAGAAAAAAAAATTTTTTTTTTAATTCGTTAAGTTTATTATTATTATTATTTTTTTTTTTTTTGAAAATCCCGTAAGGCATTAATAATAAATTAATTACGTAATTAAATAATTAATTAATTACGACGTCGACGATGACGTCGACGATGATGATGACGACAACGACGACGGTATAAAATTCGCAAATGACACACACACAACAAAAAAAATGTCAGACCGAGTTGAATCCCATAAAGTTTTATATATTTGTGTGTGTGTGTGTGCGTGTGCGTGCGTGTGTATGTGTGTGATATTAAATGAAGGCAATCCTTTTTTTTTTTTTTTTTGTTTAATGCAAAAATAAATAAAATAAAATTCAACTTCCAAAAAAAAAAAAAAAAAAAAAAAACAAAAAAGGTTCATTTAGCCTTTTTTTTTTTTTTTTCCTTTTTTTTTCCTCTGTTGTTTTGGGGAGAAGAGTAAGGAGGGGAGGGAGGGAGGGAGAAGGTAGAGAGTATGAGCTTTTATACGCTGCCATGGTAACGGTCCAAATGACGTATCGATCCAATTTTTTTTTCTCCTTTATTTTATTATTATTATTATTATTATTATTATTATTATCATCGTCATCATCATTATTATTATTATTATTATTATTATTATTATTATTATTATTATTATTTTGTTTTTTTTTTTCATATTTGTTCCCTTTTTAAAATTTTATAAACATATATACATACAACATCTTTATGTGGCGTTCACTTATTTTTTTGCATTACACTTGATTAAAAAAAAAATGGCGGGAAAAACAAGAAAAAAAAAAAACATCGAAATGAAAACGACGTGAATATGAATAATAATAATAATCATAAGTTTTCCCTTAAAGTATTTATTTATATACGTTGATGATAATAATATTTGTGTTAAGAGTTTACGTCGCAGCGTGTGCAACACGAAAAAACAAAAAAAAAAAAATTAATCGACGACCGGTTTAAACGCACACATCATCATCATCATCATCATCATTATTATTAGTAAACGTTTAAAAAAGAAAAATTTCGACAAAAATAGCCCCCCAAAAAGTTTTTTTTTTAAAAAAAAAAACAAGTGTGTATTTAAATGACCATAATATTCACATTAAAAGTTTTTCCTTCCTCTTTTCAAAACCTAACTAATCGTGTCAACAGATGAATCCCCTCTCTTCCCTCTCCCCCTCTCCACCCACTCTCTCTCTCTCTCACTCTTTTCCCCTTACACCCGTTTTCGTCTCTACCTTCTTTCATTCCTTCCTTCCTTCCTTCTATCCTTCCTTTCTCCCTCCCTCACCTCTTCTCTTCTCTTTTCTTCATTTCCTTTTTAACAATTTACCCGCAAATGTTTTGGGATAAACGCGTAAATTTTTATTAAAGTGAGTTTGTTTTTTTTTTTTTTTAAGTAAATGTTTTTTTGAAAAAAAAAAAAAAAAAAAAAATGCCGTTAGAAAAACGCATTATTTTGAAACAAGAAAACTTTTTTTTCCAGTTTTTTTTCCAGTTTTTTTTTTTTTTTTTTTTTGAAAATTTAATAAAAATTGAATTTTGATGTATGTGGTAAGGGAAGCAAAAAAAAAAAAAAAAAAAACTGGAAAAGCAATAAAGATAACCAGAATAAAAAAATAAAATAAAAAAAATAAAAAAAAATAAAAAAAAATTGAAAAAAAAATATATATATATATATATATATTTTCATTAAGATTATTTTTTAGGCGCGATTTATTTACATCAATTTATTAATTTTTTTCTCTCCCCTTCCCTTCCCTCCCCCGCCTCCCCTATTTACGTATTAAGAATTTACTATTGACCCGACGAAGTGAAACAAAAATTCTTGGATCGATTCCTTCTGATAATGTTATCAACACCCTCGCAAAAAAAAAATAATTTCATTTTCTCTCTCACTCTCTCTTTCCCCTCTTTCTCCTCCCCCCTCTCACACTTTCTCTCTCTCTCTTTCTTTCTTTTAATTATGATTATTTTCATAAATAAATAAATAAATAAATTTTTAAATAAAAACTTTTTCGATTTAATTAATTAATTAATTAATTAATAAATAATGTTTACCTTACGAGCAATAAGCGAAACACGTAAAAAGAAAAATAAATAATAATAATATATAAATGTATACGACTTCGATTTTTTTTTTTTTTTCATATTATTTTAATATAAATTTCATTATATAATATATATATTTATACGTAAGGTTCGGTGAAGCGAGAGATGGGGAGGAAGAGAGGGAAAAGAGAAAGAGAGAGAGAGAGAGAAGGAAAAAAAAGAAAAGTTTCATTATTAAAATGAATAATTCATCTTAAATTTTTCCAACAAAATAATATATATATAAAGTTATTATAAAAGATTTTATACTAAATTCAACATTATCGTCTTTCCTTTTTTTATTTCCTGGCAATTTTTTCCTTTCTTTCTAGTTTTTTTCTATCTCTCTCTCTCTCTTATTCATTCACTCGCACGTTCACTTTTTTAAACCTCTCTCTCTCTCTCTCTCTCTCTATCGTTTTTTTTTTTTTTCTTCATTTTATTTTCTTTCTCAATTTTGCATTTTTTAAATTAAATTTTTTAGCTGCCATGTTTTTCATATTTTTTTTTTTCCTTTTTTTCTTTTTTTTTTTTTTTTTTTTATTTAATTTTTATTGCATTTCTGAATAGAATTTTCCTTTTTTTTCCTTTTTTTTCCTTTTAAAGCGAATATATGAAATTACTTTAATCTATGTTGATTTTTTTTTTTTTTTATTTTATTTCATTTTTTTACATAAAATGAAAAAAAAAAAAAAAAGAAAAAAATTACACTGCAAAAGTAATAAAGAAGTAAAAAAAAAAAAAAAAAACGAAAAATATAAAATATAAAATAATAATGATAATGATAATGATAATAATAGTAAATATAACTATTAAACCACCAAAAAAAAAAAAAAAACTATCAACGTTCGTAATATATATATTTTTTTTCTTTACTTTACGTGTGCAGATAGATTACGTCACGAAAAATATTATTATTATTATTATTATTATACGTTTGAAAAATATATATATTTTTTTTTTAATTATAATATAAATTCCGGTATAATTATATTAATAATGATGATGATTATGACGTACAAAGTCGATTCGACAAAGTCCAGTAAAAAAAAAATGTACGCGGTGTGGAAGTGCGTGCAAACGAGATTTCCTTATAAAAATTTTAGTTAACCTTACATCATCATCATCATCATCATCATCATCATATCATCATCATCATCATTATCATATTATTATTATTATTATTAGTATTATCCGTAATAATATTTTTTTATTCCATTGTTTTTTTTTTTTTTACATACAAAAATATAAAATAATTCTCTCATCGTCTGCTTTTATTTTTGTTTTTGTGCCCTTCCACGTTTTTATTTATTTGTAATAAAAAAAAAAAAAGGGAAAAAATTTAGTTTAATTAATTTTCTTAAGAGTTTTAAAATCTGATGACACGAAGTTTTTTTTTTTTTTGGAAAATTATATTAAAATTTGTTTTATGTAAATGTGATTTGTTATTAATTAATATAAAAAATAAATAAAATCTTAAAGTTTGATATTAATATGCTAAAGTTTCAACATCATCATCATCATCATCATTATTGATTTTTTAATTCTTTTCATTTATTATTATTATTATTATTATTATTATTATTGCTTCTACTGCTTTTTTCCTTGTTTTTTTTTTTTTTTTTTTTTGTTTCGCATTAAAAAGTTAATAAAATTTTCAAATTTTAAAATACTTTTATTATTATTATTATTATTCTAAATAATAATAAAAGAAAATTTAAATAATAATGTGAGACTTTTACGTTATTAATACGATCCTAATAATAATAATAATAATAATAATAATAATAATAATTTTTTTTTTATTTATCGCGCTACATATTATCATTATTATTATTATTATTTTCAAACTTTTCCTTTTTTCCGGTAAATTTTAACGTGGACTACGTAAAAAAAAACTGGAAAACAAACGACGATAATTTTATTTAATATTATTATTATTATTATTTGTTATTAAAAATGCAATTTACCAAAGTAAATAACAAAACTTTTAAAATTATTACCATTATCATTATTATTATTGTGCATTTATTGTGCGTGTGTGCGCGTGCGTATGCAAACGGGTTTATTTATTTATTAAATATGAAATTTTTTTTTTTTTTTTTTTTTTTTAAAGTAAAGTAAGCATCGAAACGCCAAGTTTTATTAACCTTTTCTTTATTGTTTTCGTTCCTTCCCCTCCCCCCTTTCTTTACGAGTTTCCTTACGATCCCTTTACGCCCTCCCCTCCTCTCCCGCGTTTCCCCCTCCTTTTTTTAAAATATTTGTTAACTTGTGTAATAACAGTAACTTTATTCTTTTAAATTTTTAATTTTTTTTTTCTCACAACTTTTTCTATTTTTTTTTTTTTTTTCTTTCTTTTTTCTTTTTATGTGAGTTTTCATTATTATTATTATAACTATTTTTTTTTTTTTTTACTTTCTCCAAAAGTTTTTATTATAATTTTTTTTAATTTTATTTTGTTTTTTTTTTCGGGGGGTGAGGTGGGGTGGGGAAAACCGGAAAGAAAAAGAGGTTTAATTTTTTTAAAAAAAAAAAAAAATCTTTTTCACAAGCGGTCTTGTACTTACAAGTAAAATTAAATTTTAACTTTCGAGTTTTCCCCCTCCCTCCCTCCCTCCTTTTCCCTTCCCCCCATTTTCTTAAATAATACCGATACGTGTGTATAAATATTATTATTATTATTATCATCATTATCATTAGTGTTATTCGGTGTAGACATATCACGAAATAATAAATAAAAATTTTCTTTTTTTTGCTTGTTCTTTCGTTGATATTTTAATTAAATAAAATAAAATAATAATAATAATATATACCGACGAAATAAAAATTAATAATCATTATTATTATTATTATCATTGTGATGGGGATGATGATGATGATGATTGTATACAAATAACAAAAGCATAAAAAACAAAAGGCGAAAAACCAAACGTAATAATAATTAGTTAAACTTTAGCTTAGTATGTATGTGCGTGTATGTGTATGTATATACATATGTATAAATACGTGTGCACGCGCACTTACACACACTCTCCTTTCCAGCTACGTACAACCATGTGCACGCGAGGCAAAAAAGTTTTAAAAATTTAATTACTTAGCTTTTCGTTTGTGTTTGTTTGCTCAGGCTGACATCGTTAACAAATTATTAAAATAATTTAAACTCAAAGTTTAAGACAAATAATGGAAAATTTTATGAATTTCCGCTTTCTGGAGAAAATGTTTCTCCTACCACCCTTACCACTACCACTACCACTACTGCCACCGCCACACCCGCCGCCGCCGCCTCCGATGTCGCCCCCCCTCCTTTTTTTCTCCTTTCTTTCCTCCTTCGTTTCCTCCTCTTTCTATTTTTCCTTTTCCTTTTTTTAATACTACCCCAACACCGCCACCACCAACCGTTTCGCCTCACCGAAATAAATGAAAAATTATAATTTAAAATAATAATAATAATAACAATAACAAAAAAAAAAATCTTTTTTGTTTTCTTTTCCTTCCTCCTCTCCCGGTTTTATATATTCATACATATATATTTTAACTAGGCGCGATCGTTTTTACGTCGAAAAAAAATTCCTTTGCAAAAAAAAATAAAAAATAAAAATAAAACAAGAAGAAAACGAAAAAGAAAATTTTTTTTCCTTTTTTTTTTTCCACCCACTACTACTCCCCCTCCTCCTCCTTCTTCTCTTCCTCATCTCGTAACTTTTAATCTAACTTCTATAAATCAACTTGTTATAAATTTATAACCTATAAAAACTCATAAATTTTTTATTGCACTAATAGAAAAATCTTTTAACGCTAAAAAATAAAATATTTAACAACTTTTGAACAAGGAGAGAAAAAAAAATAAAATGATAATAATAGTAATAATAATAATAATAATGATAATAATAATTCAAATAAAACAAACGGAAACGTGGATGAAACCGAAACAATTCGAGGATGTTATAAATAAAAAAAAGATACGAAAGGAAACGAAAGGAAAATTCATCATTATCATCATCATCATCATCATCATCGTTATATGTATATACATAATGTTTTCTTATGTTATGTAAATTGTAAGTACTCTAATAATAATAATAATAATAATAATAATAATGACAAGTTATAAAAATCTAAGTAATTTCGAATGCATCAAAACGAACGTTTAACGTTAACCATTTTTCCCACCGCCCTCTTTAAAAAAAAAATGTTTTTATGCGTTCCATAGAGTAAATAAACAACGACGCGCATAAAATAAAATGAAAAAAATTATATACATAATCTTTAATTTTAAATTAAATCTAACACAAATAAATTTTTTTTCATTTTTTTTTTTTTTTTCCTTTTTAAATACAAAAAAAAAAAAAAAAAATGGCGAGCAACGAACTAAGTACATACATACATAAAAAAATAATAATAATAACAAAACTGTAAATAATAATAATGATGATGATGATGATAATAATAATTTTTTTTGCAATGTTTTTATTTGAATATAAAAAAAATTATAAAAGTAAAAGGTTCGTCTTTTTTTTTTTTTTTTTTTTTTTTTTTTTAAATTTGAGGGAAAAGGGGGGATTTTAGTAAATTTCAACATCAAAGGGCTTAATTTTTTTTTTCAAAGTTAAAAGAAGTAATTTATCACAAAATAACTTTTTTTTATGCGAGAGCAAGAGAGAGAGAGAGAAAGAGAATAAAAAAAAAATTGGGGAAGGGAAGAGAGAGAGAGAGAGAGAAAGGGGGAAAAAAAATCAAGGAGGATAAAAAATAAAAAAAAAGTGGGGAGAGGGAGAGAGAGAGATGAAAGAGTGAGGAGGAAGTGAGATGAAAAGACAATAAAGGTAAGTAAGCAATATTCATAGCTTAAATATACATTCAACACAGGGTCTATCTCTCTCTCTCTCTCTCACTCATCCACTCATTCTCTATTTCTCTCTCTCTCTCTCTCTTTGGATGCAGCAAAAAAATGTCGTTTTTTTAATCCCTTTTCAAACACCGATAGATTTTTAAATATCGATCATCCGCGAATAATAAAATATTTTTTTTTTTTTTACTATTATTCAAATATTCCTCATTTTCAGTACTTATTCCTCTCCCTCTTCCTACACCTCCCTCTCCCCACCCACCCTCTCTCTCTCTCTCCCCTTATTCCCGTTCACCAAAATTCAATGTAAAACAACTTCCGTTTCCTTCTTTTCCTTTTCCTTCTCATCTCGTCCCCTTCTTCTTCTTCCTTCTTCAATTCGAAATCCACGAAAGTAAATAAATAAATAAATAACTAAATAAATTTATTTATAACCCGAAAATAACTTAATAAAATAAAACATATAATGACGTCACGCACGCAACGTATTTATTATTAATTTTTTTACAATTTTCAATAAAAAAAAAATAAAATATCGAAACGATACATAACCCGTGGACATTCGAAGAACCGCCATCTTTTTTTTTTCAACACCTTCTTTTTACTTTTTATTTGCAAAAATATAACAAAGAAATAATAAATAATAATAATAATAATAATAATAATAATAATAATAATAATAATAATAATAATAATAATTAATAATAATAATAATAATAATAATAATAAAATAATAATAATAATAAATTATTAAAATCATTTTTAAAGTTTATTCATTCATTCATTCATTCATTCATTCATTCATTCTCATTACTTCCTCTCTTTCTCTCTCTTAATATACGTTTAAAATTTAAATTAATTTCTCTACTCACTCCTCCCTCCTTCTCTCTCTTCCTTCTCTTTTCCTATCCCTTATTCCAATGTTTCTTTTTTTCAAACCATTTCAAATAATAATAATAATAATAATAATAATGGGAAATGATTTAAATATTTTTGACAACACTTTTTATTTCCATTCACCACGTCAACTTTTCAAATTTTTTTTTTTTTATAATTTTACATGTTTTATTTTATTTTTTTTTTTCGTTTTCAAATTTTTATTTATTCTATGACGAAAAATAAAATAATAATAATGATGATGATGATGATGATAACGACGGCAACAACAACAAAAAATAAAATAAAATAATATAAATAATAATTTTAAATAAATCAAAATAAAAGAAAAATTTATTTAGATTTTCCTTACATTCCCAAAAAAAAAAAATAATAATAATAATAATAATAATAATAAATATGAAAATCGAAAAGAATTTTTATTAGTCAATCACTTCACATACATAAATAAATAAATACACGTACATAAGTACGTACGTGAACGATGACGTCATATATAAAAATAAATTAAATAATTTTTTTTTCCTTCCTCTTTCTTTCAAATCGAAATTCAATAATAATAATAATAATAATAATAATAATAATAATAATAATAATATATTTTATTTATTTATTCATTCATTTACGTACATTATTATTATTATTATTAATTTTTTTTAAAGCAAACGTTTAATTAAATGTTTTTTTTTCTTTCTTTTTTTTTTATTCGGTTTTAAATTATAACTTTAATTTTCTTTTTTTTTTTTCCTCCCTCCTACCCTCTTTCTACCCTTCTCTTCCTTTTCCTACCTCCCCATATCCCTCTTTTCTCTTTTATTATTTCCTTCCCTTCTTCTCCTTCATTTTTTTTTTTTTTTTTCATTTCCGAGACTTTAATTTTAAAACTCGAAGAAGAAAAAAAAATAAAATAAAATAAAATAAAATTAGTAGCCATTTTTTTTTAATTTTTAACTAGTAGATTTTTATATAACAACTTCTAGCTTTTCTTTTCTTTTCTTTTCTTTTTTTTTTTAATTTGAATATTTTTTTTTTATCATGGAATCATTAAAATTTATTTTTTCTCTTATTAAATTGTTAATGAAGAAAAAAAAAAAAGAAAAAAAAAGAAAAAGAAATTTTTTTTTTTTTACAGTCGAAATTAAACATTTCGTTCATCGATTTTCTTTTTTTTTTTGCGTGCATGTTATCAGTATTATTATTATTATTATTATTATTAACGGGAACAGGTTTTCATTTTAACGTTCCTTTCTTCTCGGGGGAGTCGGGGGAGGGAAAGAACATATGGAATGTTCTTAATTTTAAATCTCTCATCGAAATGACCAATTTGATGTTGGAATCATTTCCGTTTTGATTTTTCAACATCCTTTGTAATTTATGCATTTCCGATCTTTCCCCTCCCCTTCCGGTTTCGTTTTTAAACAAATTTACGTTGGTTGATTAATTTTTTTTAATGGCGATTGTCGGTTTGGTAAAAAAAATCAATGTTGCCAACGTTTATTTACACATTATTGACTCTTTCGATACTCCACTTGTACCACTTCATCCCATATCATTCTAACGACACGTCTTCCAGTTATTTATCTTAACTTATTAATTTTAAATTTAATCCTTTTTCTTTGCATAATAATATTAATAATTCCGAAGTGTATTTGTTAAACTTGATCCCGGACACACGTTTAAGGTTTTTTTTAGTTTGAAATCCTTCTTTTTGTTTCCTGTTGTATTTGTCTACGTAACGGATTCCTATACTTTACCACTTCAAGAACGAATGTGCGGTTTTATCTTCGTTTTTCATCGTCGAGTAAAAAGTCTTTATGTGTGTGTTTGTACAAAATTTTAACTTTATTTTTTTGCATTTCGACAATGCAAACAATCGCTCCGTGCAATTCTTATTATTAAATTTATTAACGTCATTTCCGTTGTGTCGCCATTATCCATTCTTTACAAGGAATTTATTATTTGACAGTGTTTCGTAACCGAAATTTTTTCCAGTTTTGGCAGTAGCTGTGTTGTAAACATAATGTCTTCTGCATTTGTGCGTCGATTCCTTCATTCCCCCCCCCGTTCCCTGTACTGGATTTTGATACCTCCAGACGGTTTTGAGCTTTGCTTACCTTACTTTTTTTTATTATATAAAAATTACCTGTAATGTTTTTTGTGATACCCGAAAGACTTTTTCATTCTTACGATTATTATTATTATTATTATGTCCACTATTAAACACGACAAGGCTCTTATTTGTCGGGGTTTTTAAGTATTTATCCCAGGTTTCTACCCGATTCCTTAGGGACAAATACTCGAATTTCGGTGGTGCTACTTATAATATTTTCCGAAGAATGTGGGCCGTCCCACATAGTGCGATTTCCTGGATGTTATTATTATTATTATTATTATTATTATTATTATTATTATTATTATTATTACATTTAATTTATAAAAATTCTTTTCAACTTTGTTAAAATTATTTCTTTTTTAACGTGTTCGAATTAATTAAAAAAAAAAAATTACTCGATTGATTAACTCAATAAAAAATTTTCAATCCATTCATTCTTTTCCCATTATTATTATTATTTTAAATAAACAACAAACATTCTCAACGGCAAACAGTAACCGATCGTAAACCGTTTTCCATTAAATATATATTTTCCATAAACTTTCATTTTTTGATATTTTTTTTGCCCCCCTTTAAAAAAAAAAAAAAAAAAAAAAAAATTTCACTTGACGCGGTTGCGTCAACTCTAAGAAAAAATTTATTATTATTATTATTATCATCATTATTTAACATTTCTCTTTGATTTCTTAAAAGGAGATAAAATATTTTGGGGGGAAAAAAACCCATATTTTTCCGATATAATGATAATGACTTAATGCGCTACAACAACAACAAAAACAAAATCATTTACGTCACGAAACTTACGAACGTTTTGAAAAGGTTACCCTGGAATCATGACGTCACGTTTTTTTTTTTTTTTATTCGACTCACAAAAACGATAAATTAATATACGCCATCCCATCATTAATTAATCGTTTTTAATTTAAATAATAAAACAAATAACAAAAGTAAACTAACTCTTTCATCCATCTTTTCATCTTTCATTATATAAAATGATTTTTTTTTTTTTTTTATTATTATTTATTTATTAACAATATAAATTATCGGCCACTTAACTAATGATGATGATGATGATTATGATTATCATCATAATAATCATCATGCTGGTCGGTCAACCCTGAAATTTTTGATGAATCCATAATTTAAAAAAATTAATTTAAACCCTCCCCCCGTGCATTATTATTATTAATTTCAAAAGAAAAAAAAAAACAAATATATATGTAAACGCAACTAAAAACAAAGACGACAACCGCAAAAAAAAAATAACAATTTTTAACAGGAGAAAGAGGAGGAGTAACAACAAACAACAAACAACAAACAATGAAAACGGTCCAAAAAAAATAAAAAAATAAAAATAATCGTGGAAAGAGACATTCGAGATGCCAAATAAAAGAAGAAAGGAAGTAAGGGTTGCCGTGGTGGTGGTACTGGTGGTGGCACTACGATGGGGATGATGATGCCGGGGATTTTTAGACCATTTTAAAATATTCCTCTATGCAAATACAGGTGATCCCCCCATACTTCTCGCACACCAAAAAAAAAAAAAATAAAAAAAAATAAAATGAAAAAAAAAAAAAAAACCAGCTCAAAAAAAAATGAATAATAAAAAATGTTAACTCATACCCCTCTCGTGAAAAAAAAAAAAAAAAATTTTTTTTTTCTTCTTTCCCCCCACAGATTGTTTTACAAAATTTAAATAAATGTAATTTAAACAAAAGCTAAACATTAATAAAAAAACTTTTTTACAATGTTATTATAATAAAAAAAAAAATAAAAATATAAGCTTCATTTTTGAATACATATACCGCAATATGTAAAAATATTTCATTTTTTTTTTTTTTTTTACCTCCTCCTCTGTTTAAGATTTTGAAATTTTAAAATTATTTATTTACTTTTTTTTTTTAAACAATTTTTTTTTGTTATGACGTCATTTTACAAAATAAATAAATAAGTGTATGATGAGTACGTAACCGCAAATATTAATTACTTATGCTGCGCAATTGTAAAAAATTAATTTTTCTTTTTTTTTTTTCTCAAAAACAAATTACTATTTTTTCGTTTTAGATAATTATTATTATTATATTCGATTGTAAAAAAAAACATTATGTAAAAAAAAGGGCAACATAATAGCAGCATAAACAAAAACATAAACAAAACATGATTTAAAAAACAAAACTCGAAAAATAAATAAATGCGATTACACAATAATAAACGATCAAAAATCGATCATTTGATCATCAACGAAAAATATTTTTTTTTTAAATTTCCCGAAGGGGGTCCTCATTACACGTCACCAACACCACCACCTCCCTCACGGCATGAACCCCCCCCCCCCGTTAAAAAAAAAATTAGTTTTATTTCTAATTTTTTTACATAACAATTTACACGAACGATTGTTTTAAAAAAATATTCGCTTTTATTAAAATAATATATAAATAATAAATAAGTAAATAAACAAAACTTTGAAATATTTTCATTTCCGGTTAAGTTAACTTAATAATAATAATAACAACAATAATGATGATAATAATGATAATAAACGAATCCCACTTATAATTCATTAACTGTATAAACATTACAAAAAAAAAAAAAAAAAAAAAATTTAAATCGAAATAAATTTTTACGACTCGAAAATTGTTAACGCTATTATCATCATCATCATTATCATCATCATCATCATCATCGTCGTCATCATCATCATTATTATTATTACTAGTGTTATTTCTAAAAAGTAAAATTAAAAAAAATAAAAATAAAAAAATGGCCCCGCATAATTAAACCGAAAACGAACGATCATAAATTATAATTTTTAATTTCATATTAATATATTACCCTTAATAATAATGATAATAATGATAATAATAATGGCCGTCTCGTACCGAAAAAAAAATAATAATAATAATAAAATAATAACGAACGTGACTACACTCATTTTTTTGTTTTTGTGTTTGTTTTTTTTTGTTTTTGTTCGTCCCTATGAAAAAACAAAAGAGTAAAAAAAAAAAATTTTTTTTTTTTTTTCGGACGATTTTGTAACAAAAGATTTTCTTTTTTTTTAAAAAAAAAAAAAAAGTATTACGTTAATAATAATAATAATAATAATAATAATAATAATAATAATAATAATGATGATGATGATGATGATGATAACAAAAAATTATTTATTGCCTTTTTTCAAAAAAAAAACAATAAGTTAACGATAATTTATATCAAGTTGTAAGAAATAAATAAAAAACTAATAATAATAATAATATTAATAGAAAAATTACCGGAAGGGAAAAATTTTCTTTTTTTTCAATTCTCGTCAAAACGTTTTTTTATTAACCTTTTTTTATAAATTTATTATTATTATTATTATTATTATTATTATTATTATTATTATTATTATTATTATTATTATTACTATTACTTTTTTTTTAAAAAAAAGTTTCAATTTATCGTTTTTTCTTATTTTTTTATTTCTTCCCCAAAAACTTTTTCACTCTTCCTAATTTAAACATCCGACAAACGAAAAAAAAGAAAAAAAAAACGTTTAAAACCCAAACGAGGAAAAAAGAGAAAAATTATACGAATATCGAGAGCTTTGAAAATAATAATAATAGTAATAATAATAATAAAACTTATAATAGCAATAATAATAATAATAAAACTTTGGATTTACTTAAAATGTTTTTATAACGAAAACAAACAAAAAATAATTTCAAACGGAAGTGCATAAAATAAAACACAAAAAAAAAAAACGTAAAACATTATTATTATTATCCACCATTAAACACGACAAGGCTACTTGTCGGAGTTTTTAAGTATTTATCCGAGGTTTCTACCCGATTCCTTAGGGACAAATACTCGAATTTCGGTGGTGCCACTTATTATAAGATAGCACCACATCAATTCTTGAAGGTCTTCCTGAGTCCGTCTTTTTCGATGGGAACGATTTGTCTCCTGAACTGGGCTCCGGTGACTAACATCTTTGGAGTGGCCAGGGTCAGAAGCAGTGAAATTCACGTTCTCGTCGAGCTGCCTCAGGTCGACAGTAGAACAAGATTTGTTTTTTTTTTTTGTTCTTACTTTGTCTTGTTCTCATTTTTTTTTGCTCTTTTAAGCCAACAGCACGTGGCGTTCTCAGACGGTCACCCATCCAAGTTTGCACCACGCCCGATGCTGCTTAACTTCGGTGATCGTACGGGAACCGGTGTGACCAGCACGCTATGGCCGTTGGCTTTTATTATTATTATTATTATTATTATTATTATTGGGTTGGCAAATAAGTAACTGCGGATTTTACCAACAGATAGTTTGTTTATTTTTTTGAGTACGTTTACGTTTTTGTACAGACATGAACTTTTGATATGTTATTACTTGGTTCCTTCTGTAACATTCGGTACCAAAATTTCATTGAACTCTTAAATAGTACGCGAGCAAAAGATACTTAAACATGGGGAGCCAGAGCGAGCATTTCCTCCACATTTTACTTTTTTATTTTTGAAAGGGTATTAATGCTTCCCAGGCCAATAAAAAGTTGTGGGTCGT
>NW_002987460.1:3217-4330 GCF_000006295.1 Pediculus humanus corporis | reverse complement strand
CCCACTTTTCCCCTCCCCTCCCTTCCCGATAATGTACAACCGAAGGAAATTAAAAAAAAAAAAAAAAAATTTTTCTTTCGTTAGATAATTGAAAACAAATAATAAAAATTTATAAGTTTGCCAAAGTGATCCTCCTCCTCCTCACCCTCATTTTTTTCTTTCATCTCTCATCCCTTTCCCCCGTGTGTTTTTCATTTTTTTCCTCCTCCTCCCTCCCTTCACCCCACATTTTTTTATATTTTTTCCTTTTCCCTAACCTGTCATCGGTATTTCAAAAAAAAAAAAACTCCCGTAAATTAATTTTTTATCGAATATTGCAAAAAAAAAAAAAATGTCCGGAAAATCCGACTATTAAAAATTATTAATAACGAAAATAAAAAAAAAAAATATTAATAATAAGTAAATAATAATGATGATGATAAAAGCCTTGCATTAAATTAAAAAAAAAAAAAAAATTTTAAGAGCTTTTGACAAACAAACAAACAACAAACAAAATGAAAATATTTTTATTTTTATTTTGTATTTTTTAAAGTTAATTAAAATCTTTTGAATTGTTTATCATTATTATTATCATCATCATCATTAAATACCCGGATACGACGACAAACGTTTGTACGCTTACGCACTCTTTTTTTGCGGAAAAATAATTTTTACAAATATTTACAAAACAAACGCGTGTTTTTTCATTCATTCCCGTTTTTAAAAAATTTTTTTAATCGTGCGTAAAGTACGTATGCGCGTGCGTAACAAAAAAAATCATGATCAGATTTAAAAATTTTAAATATGAATTACCGTTAACGGTAAACGATCGTTTTTGTGTGTTGAAAACAACCGTGTGGTTGTTGTTGTTGTTGCCGTTGTCGTTGTTTTTGTTCGGCGATCGTAAAAAAAAGGTTTATTGCCACTTTCCCGTGGGTCGCGTGAAATTAAATTAAGTCTCTACTAAAGTCGTTTAAAAATTTCTCATTTCGAAAAATCAAAAGACTTCAACCTTAATAAGGGGGGAGGAGAGGGAAATGCGAGGGAAAGATGAGGTGAGAGTGGGGGGGGATTCCGTAATTATTTTTAATAACGTCAAATTTATATATAAATAATATTAAAACGTCGTTGGGG
>NW_002987460.1:0-1633 GCF_000006295.1 Pediculus humanus corporis | reverse complement strand
TAAAAGGGACGTCGATTAAATTTTAATTTTGAATTTAAAACGGGGGGCGGAGGGGAAATAAAAATATTCGCGTGGGAGATTCGAAAAGCAAAAAAAAAAAAAAAAATATTTTTTAATATTTAAATGCCATGAGCTCCGAGCAATAAAAAAAAAAAAATTTTTCTTTCTTTCTGGTCATTTTGAAAAGTCAATTAACGGTTTTTCGGTTAATATTCGTTCAGCTTTAAGGATCATATCAGGAGGTCGAAACAAACGTGGGAAATCGGCCTCCCTCCCTCCCCCAGAAAAAAAATTCCTTACTCATAAACAAGTTACAAATTTAATTTCTTTTTTCCCTCCTTAATCTGATTGATGAACCGTAAACATAACAACATTAATTAATGATAATAATAATAGTAAGAAATTTTAGAAATCATTAATGACACTAGGTTCGATTTTTTTTTCAAAGCATTTCCGGTTTCGAAACGAACTCGAATCGTTTTTCTTTTTTAGTGTTTAAAAAAATACAAAATTGTTATTTCGCATTCGCCATTTTTTCCTTTTCTTAATAAAAAAAATAAAAAAATTCTTTTAAATCATTTTGCACTCGCATTAAACGGAAAACTCGCTACGACAACAACAACAACAACAAACAAAAAAAAGCTCATATAGAGAAAAAGACAGAGAGAAAGAGAGAGAGAGAGAGAGAAACTAATTATATTTGTTAAGTTCAAAAATAAAATTAAATAATAAACTATAATAAATTTTAACATAAATAATTTTCTTTTTCTTTTTCTTTTTTTTTTTTTTGATACAAATAGAAAAACGAAATATAATTTTTAAATTATTATTATTATCATCATTATTATTATTATTTTCTCTTCTTTGCACCCGACATGAATTGATGTATTTATATATATATATTTATTTATTTATTTTTTATTTGTACCGATAAAGTCTTTGAATTTTTTCTTTGTAAACCGTATGTAACATGATTTATACGTGTGAATAAATATTTTCATACAAAACCTTTCATTGTGTGTGTTCGTGTACGCGCACGCACGCACGCACGCACACAAATACATTTTATAAATTTACTCTTTCGTATAATATAATACGAACCTCGAATGAATATAATTTGTGCGTTCATGAATTTTTTTTTTTTTTAAAAATAAATTTTTTCAATAAAAAGTATAAAAAAAAATAAAAACGGTTTTCCCGATTTTTCTCCCCCGCTTACTACTCCTCCCCGTACCACTCCTCATCATTCCCCCCACTCCCCACGTCAATTTTTCCCGTTATTGTTCCACCTCCCCCTTTTTTTTTTTTTTTAATTTATTATTAAACCGTTTATTTTATTTATTTATTTATTTTTTTCGTTCATTGGGTTTTTTGTGGGCGTTTGTTATTTTTTTTTTTTTTTGTTACTGTCGTTGTCGTTGTTGTTGTTGTTGTTGTTGTTATTGTTGCTCACTTTCTTATCCGCGCTCAACCACGTCAGTAACGTTAAATAATATATATATGATTTTTACATGTTTCCATTATTATTATTATTATTATTTTTAATATTTTTTCATTACGAAATTTTATTCTTTCGCGGTTTTTGATTTTATTTATTTATTTATTTTTTAATGAAAATTTAAACGTAAAAAAA
>NW_002987461.1:0-1193 GCF_000006295.1 Pediculus humanus corporis | reverse complement strand
TTTATTTTTATTTTTCGCACAAAAAAAAATTTTTTTTTTTTTTCTGCACGTTTGCGAAATTCCGACGGCGCAGCAAACAAACAAACAAACAAACGAGAAAATTCGCAAATTCGATAAAAAAAAAAAAAAAAAAAAAACTTTGATGGAAACTAATTATAATCATTTTAAAAGCAATGATGCCAACTTCCGTTTGGAAAATTTTAACAAAATCTCGTCCCGATTAATTTAAAATCATCATCATTATCATATGATGTTTGTTTGTTTTTAAATATGAATCACGAACACAACCGAGATTTAAAACTTTATACTATTATTATTATTATTTAAAGGAAATTTATCATCGTTATGTTCGGTAATAAAACAAATGTATCCTTTGCAATAAAACTTTTTTTAAAAAAAAAAAAAAAAATGTACGCCAAGAAAAAAAAAACGATTCGGTCATTAACTTCAAGTACGTTTCCAAAAAAAAAAAAAAAAAAAAAAAAAAAATTTCAATTGAAACAAAACCAAAAAAAATAATAAATCCGTCTGAAAATTCAATCTCGTTCGAGAATTTATTATTATTATTATTATTTTTCGTTTTTAAATTCTAAAAATAATTTATCGATAATAATAATAATAATAATAATTTTGCGATGATCATCAACCGACCGACGGTAATTTTCTTGCAAGTGCAAAAAAAAAAAAAAAATGTTACGAGGAAATTAGTAAATAAATAAATAAAACTTACTCCTTGTGGGTTCCGGTGCCGGAGACGGAACCGGAAATCCTTTGCAAAACGTCCAATAATCGGGACAACAATCGTCGGATCTCGTCCTGTTGCAAAATTCATCGCAGTAACAAAGAGTACCTGCGGATTAAAAATTATTTATGAAAACGTTTCGCACGAGTATCCCCCGACCAAAACGAAACATTTAATTTTTACCTAAAATGGGTACCGAACATTCATCCATTCGTCCCGGACAGCATCCTCCTGATCTCTTTTCGCAGTATGGACCCCTTAAATCGCTGAAATCGGAGGCTCGAACGTGACCGATCAAAATGCAAATCTGAAACAAAATTCCGGTGAGATTTTATTACCGACGCTTCAACACACATAAAAAAATAAATAAATAAATAAATCATTTTTTTATTATTTATTTTAACGTGGTTGCAGACAATCAAATTCAAAACCGTCCGTTCGGTTATAAAAA
>NW_002987462.1:0-1541 GCF_000006295.1 Pediculus humanus corporis | reverse complement strand
TTTAAAAATAAAACAATAAAAAAAAAAATATATAAAAAATTATTATAAATATAAATGAATTAAAATAAAAAAGATTAATTATTAAAATTTTTCGTGATTTCGATCATAATGACGATGATGATGATGGTGGTGGTGGTGGTAAAGATGGCGACGAATCGAACGCGAAAAGGAAAAATATTAGAATAATAATTATAAAAAAAGAAAATACGGAATTGAATTTTTACGGGTGTCCCTCAGTCAAGCACGTGCGTATAAACAGACACACACACGTGTATAAAAATACCCTTTATCTATCCAACAGTAATTTCGATTAATCGATTTAAATATTATTAATTTCGATTCGATTATTTTTTATTTTTATCGAAGAACGAAAATCCGAAGTCGAAAAAAATAAACAAACCCAAACAAAAAAATTTTTTTTTCTTTTCGGAGTCACTTAAATAATTTGCTAATTGCAAACGTAAATTCCCGATTCGTTCATTATTATTATCATTATTATTATCATTATCATCGTAATCATCATCATCATCGTTATTAATAACCCGTAAACAAACGAATCCTACACCAGTTTTCAAACGGTTTTACCGCGAAAAGGAAACACGCATGATCGATATCTCCGGCCATCGATTCATATTCATACGGGAAATATCGATCGATATCTCGAAAAAGCATTTTATCGATAATTTTTTTTTTTTTTCTAAAACTCCCAAAAGAAATAATAATAATAATAATAGTGATGACGGCAAAAGTAAGAAAAAGAAAAGAACCGGAAGTGGGGGTAAATAAAACGCGCGAGAATAAAAACACAAAAAAAAAGGGGGGGGCGAGGGTTCACGTGGCATAATAAAGGTGCAACACATACCTTCGTTCAATTGCGTCGTGACGAACGTTTTTATCAGGGCGTCAGTCGTTTGAGTGTATAAAGACAAGGCATATCTCAAACTTTGCAATTCCGGTGATTTTTCCAAAAATGTCTTTTTCAAACCGTTTCCGCCGGCGTGGAAATATTGTTTTATCGTGTCTAGTGCCACGTCTAAAACGGCACACTGTTTCGGTGTCAAATTCCTTTCTACTTCTTTCGATATATCCTGAGAAGTGAAAAAAAACGTTCAAAAATTATTATCGTCGACGTCATCATCGTCATTATTATTATTATTATTATTATTATTATTATTATTATTATTATTATTATTATTATTATTATCAATCAATCAATCAATCAATCGTAATCGAAACGAGTTCGATTTTTTTGTTTTACTTACCATAACGCCGCTTAATGCATTTTTAACATCTTGTTTTCCTGCCATGTGATTCCTAAACAATTTCGACATGTCTTCTATTTTTGCATTGGCTGCCAAGTTTTTAGCATTGTCTGTTAAATTCTTAAGAATCATCTAAAAAGAAAGAAAGAAAGAAATAGTGATAATAATAATGATTATAAATTGTGGAAGGAGAGGAGGGAGGAAGGAGGGAGGAAAGAGGGAGGGAACAAAAAAAATTATAGGTTATCATAAAACTCACCGTTTTATCAGTCATTGGGG
>NW_002987463.1:0-1794 GCF_000006295.1 Pediculus humanus corporis | reverse complement strand
ACATACATTCTTTTTTCTTATTTTTCACTTTGTAATCGTGGCACTAAATAAAAGAATGACACGATTTTCATTCCCATAAATTTTCTTTTCTTTTTTTCTTATTTTTTTTATTTTTTTTTTTTTGTAAAGAACGTTAAGCGAAAAAAAAAAAAATTTCTTTCTTTCTTTTATATTATCGAACGATAAATCGATTTGATAAATGATTTTAAAAGAAAATGCATAGAGTAAAAAAAACAAGAAAAAAATAATAATAATACAAAACGCGCGCGTGTGTAAATGTGTGGGGGGGAAAATTAAAATTTCGTGTCATCAGACTCTCTCTCTCTCACTCCCTTTTTTTTTTTTTTTAAAAACAAAACAAACGAATGGGTCGCCATCATAGTTTTCGTCGTTTTTTTTTTCCTTACGAATTCAACCACAAAAAATGCGTGGGAGTAGAAAAAAAAGAAATAATAATGATAATAATAAAAACGAATAAAAAAAAAAACGTGGAACGATAACAAACAAAAAATAAAAATTTTAAAACATGAATTTGGTAAAAATTTATCAATGAATGGTTAGTAAAGTAAAAAAAAAAAAAAAAGTCAAGTACATGGATATGAATTTAAATAAAAATGATATACATATATATAAATGCATGCGAGAAAACACGAAAAGCCGACGACTTTCTAGAACGTTCCGTCCGTATAAACGATATTTATTTTATTACGAAACGGGGAGAAAAGAAGGAGGCAGAGAGGAAGGGGGCTCCCTTTTTATCCAAACTTGTTTTCAAATCGTTTGTTCTTGTATTATTTGTCTTGTCGGTTTTGTTTGTTTTTAGTTTTTTTTTTTTTCGACAGTTGGTACTTGTGATTTGGTTCCAATCAGGTTTTATCATTTCAAAAAAAAATTCCCAATTGTTTTTGGGTTATTGTTAACCCTTAATTAACCGAATGTTAAATAATAAATCAATCGTTTTTTTTATTGGGGGGTGGGTGAAGAGGGGGTGGAAGAAAATATCATTTTTTGAAAAAATATTAATAATAATAATAATAATAATAATAATAATAATAATAATAATAATAATAATAATAATAATAATAATAATAATAATAATAATAATAATAATAATAATAATAATAATAATAATAATAATAATAATAATAATAATAATAATAATAATAATAATAATAATAATAATGGCCGTAAAGCTGAGTTTTATTTATTTATTTTGAAAATTGAAATAATCACTTGTTGATTGAAAAACTCAGCACGAAACTGCAGAAAATGATGAATGACCACAAAAAATAATGAAAATAATAATAATAATCATAATAATAAACAAACAAACAAACAAAACAAAACAAAACGCAATCTTTGATATTTTTTTGTCGACCGCCAAATATTCCCGCCATTAAAAAAAACGGTATGGCCACTACTTGATCAAAGCCTAAACGAAAGAAATTAAAAAAAAGAGAGAGAGAGAGAGAGAGAAAGAGAAAAAGCAGAAGAAAAAGAAAAAGAAAAACACTTGAAGTATAACGTTTTTATTCCCTTCGAAAATAAATAAAACAACAAACAAAAGGTCAGATAAGAAAAGATAAAATAAAAATTGGGGGGGGAAATAGAAAAAAAAAAAAAAAAACTAATAATGATGATGATGATGATGATGATGATAATGACGTAAGGGATCCGGACAAATTTTCTTTTTTCTTTTCTTTTGCCTTAACCGGGAGGTAGGAGGAGGGGAGGGTCGTCTTAAGAAAACCTAAGAAATTCATAACACTTGAATTGTGTGTACTTAAGGGTTAA
>NW_002987464.1:287798-348875 GCF_000006295.1 Pediculus humanus corporis | reverse complement strand
ACTGCATTTTATTATTTATTATTACATTTAATTATTATTATTATTATTTTATAAGGTAAACGTTTCCTAAGCTCACACACACATATATATTATTATTATTATTATTCAAACTATTGGAAAATATTTTTATGGAATCATTTAATATTATTATTTAGTTATTTATTTATTAATAATATTTATTTAAGTTAATAATACATTAATAGTTTATCGCTATCCGGAAAATATATACATAAATAATTTTATATATATATATATGTATGTATTAATTAATTAATTTCGATTGGTCGAATCTTATTGATTTATTGATTTTTTTCTATCGACGCTATCTCACCACAGGGTTATTTATTATTTTTCGTTTCGCGCTATTATTATTATTATTTTCATTCCCGAATTAATTAATTATTTATTTATTTATTTATTAAACATCGAAAAAATTTTGTATTTAAGCTCAATAATAATAATAATAATAATAATACGTGCGTGTAATAAATTTTTTTCAGGTATTTTTTTAATTTATTTGAGCCCCTGTCATTATTATTATTATTATAACAATTATTATTACATTAAGTAAGTAAGTAAATTAGCGAGGAATAGAAAATACATTATTTATTTATTTATTATTTATTATTATTATTATTAATTTTTTTGTGGGGGGAGGGATAAACATTTACATAGATAGATTTTAACTAGGAAATAATTTTTTTTTTTCTCGTCATTTTAATTAAGTAAAAATTTTTTGATTTTATTTGTTATTATTATCATTATTATTATTGTTAGGTTTTCAGTTGTACCTTTAATAATTTTTAAGGCCAATAATCCTTATTAATTTGGAATAAAATACCTTTCAGGCACGTGGCAAAAATTATTTATTTATTTTTGATGAAAATTTTATTTATTTATTTATTTATTTATTAAATTGATTTTCTTTTCATTTTTTTTATTTATTAATTAAAATTTATTAAAAATTTGATTACAAGATTTTATTTATTTATTTATTTATTTTGTTAATAATAATATTTTTATCATTGAGGTAGAAAACGACATTTTTTTAATATTAATTATTAATTACATAAATTAATTAATTAATTACTTATAAATAATTCAGTTCGATTTATTAATAAGGTTTTATTAATACCTGTTTGTTTATTTATTTATTTATTTATTTACTGCTATCGCTTTCAAATTATTATTATCATTATTAATATTTATATTTATATATATATATATATATATATATATATAAATAAATACATAAAAACTAAATGATAATAATAATAATAATATTAATTAAAAAATTTTTCTTTTCTTTTTTTTTTTGGAATATTATTTGCCCCTAAATTTGCAATAAAATTATTAATAATGATTTTATCATCATTATTATTATTAGTTATTCGTAAAAAAAAAAATGCTTAGCAGTAGACAATAAATATTTACAAAAACGAAAACAAATCACGTGATTAAAAATAACTGCAGAAAATAAAAGTAAAACACATTAAAACCGTCACGTTGTGATTTTACATACGACGTTACGTTGTGATCATTTTAAGGTGCGTTGTTCTTATTATTATTATTATTATTACAGACGCCATTTTTGTTTTTTTTTTTTTTAATTCACAGTGCATTAAAATATTTTATTAAAAAAAAATTAAATTAAAAAATTAAAATTAAAAATTAAAATTAAAAATAATAATAACTAACGAGGACGACAACAACAACAACAACCATAACAAATCGTTTAAATTTTTTTTTTTTAGCAAGTAAGTAATTAATATTATTATTATTATTATTTATTTTGTTTACGTATTAATAATTAATAATAATTATTATTATAACACCGGGTTGAAATTTTCTACTTTAAACAAAAAAAAAAAAAAAAAAATTTCTCAAGGTCCATTTATAATTTATTTATTTATTTCGGCTCCGTTATTTTTGTTTAAACAAATATTAATAATAATAATAATTTTTTACATGATAACATTGCACTTGAAAATTATTACATTTGCCGTCAATTACAAAAAAAAAATATTAATAATAATAATAATAATAATAATAATAATAATAATAATAATTAAAACGATTTTAACCGGTTCGTGTTATTTTTCTTTTATTTCCACCATTTTGTTGTCACTTTTTACTAACATTTAAATTTTTTTTGTTAATAATTTTTTTTTTTTTAAATTTTATTACAGCATTATTATTATCATTATCACCATCATTATCATCATTATTATTATTATTATTTTTAACGAGAAAAAAAAAAAAAAAGAAAAACATCTCCTTTGTACTTGTTATATGAGGTAGTTGTTTTTAACAGACTATATAAAAATCGCTTTATTTTATTTTTAAATTAATAATTATTATTTTTTCATCAAATAATAATAATAATAATTAATAATAATAATAATAATAATTAATAATAATAATAAATTCTTTGCCTAAATCGATTTTTTTTTTGTACACGTGTTTGTTTGTTTGTTTGTTATTTAAAAATTTTAATTTACATTCGGCAAATTTTTTATTTATTTATTTATTTTTTTCGTAAAAATTGGTCGATTATTTAATTTATGTATATATATTATTTATTAATAAGATTTACTACTATTATCGATATTATTATCGTTCGGCGGTTTAACGGTTTTACCAACACAAAAAAAAAAAAAAAAAAAAGGCAAAGAAATAAAAAAAAAAGCATACAATTATATAATTCACACAATAAAAAAACGTTTTGCTACTTCTTCTTAAAATAAAATTAATTATTAAATTATTTTATATCAAGCTTGGGGGGAGAAGGGAGGGGAGGGGGAGGGGGAAACTTATTAATTTTCATACATAACAGGATATCGATATTAAAAAAAAAAAAAATTGCAATCGTTTCCGGGAGAAAATTTTTTAAGGAAAAAAAAAAAAATTCCCGATTTGTTTTTTTTTTTCTTTTTTTTCCCCCGTTGCCATTTTCTCTCTCTCTCTCTCTCTCTCTCTCACGAAAATATTCATTCACACGCACGCACACACGCACTCACGCACGCATATACTCAAGGTAAAAAAGTCTTTTACTACATAACTTGTATACACCAAAAAAAAAAAAAAAAAAAAATTGTTTAATTTAACTATTTTTTTACTCTCATTTTTAAAAAGCCCTTAATTACATTGACAAAAAAAAATTTTTTTTTTTTTTTTTTTTTTTATATTGTACTTAACTGGCTCTTAAACCACCCCAATTAAAAATTATATTTCTACTACAACAAACCAACGTTTTTACATCATTATCATTATCATTACTATTATTATTATTATTATCGTTTTTCTATTTAAAATCTTTCAATCCTCAACTTTTGAAAAATCAATTCAAATTTTTTTAAAATTCTCCAATATTTAACTTATGATGCCCCTAAGATTTAATAATAATAATAATAATAATGACTTATTATTTTTTTTAACTTTCAGTCTAATAAAATAATTAATTAAATTAATATTAATAATAATAATAATAATAATAACCGTTTTCTATTGATTTACAAATTGATTAATTTTTTTTTGCCAGTTATTTAAAATTTTTTTTTTATTTTTTATTGTGATGTCATAATTATTATTATCGATAACAAATTTTTTTTTTTTTTTTATTAATTCTATTTTATTTACAAGCAGTCTGGCTGTTATTATATTATTAATAATAATAATAATAATACATATATATTCTCATTCGCTTCGTAAAAAAAAAAAACGATTCGATAAATCGATGATGATGATGATGATGATGATATATATATAAAAAATTTTTTATACGAATAATTAACAGCCATCAGTCCTAAAAGATGTAAAAAAAAAAAAAAAAAAAAAAAAAAAAAATCAGTCATGGCCTACTTTATTAATTAAATTTTTCTTATTGCATTTTATATATATACACATTTATTATTATTATTATTATTATTAATAGAGATTGAATTTATTTATTTAAATAACAAATTGTTTTGCAGGCCTCCGATCGATGGGGGAAATACTGTGCAATCGCATGTTTATTATAATTAATGACTAGATTTTTTTTTTTTTTTTTTTATTAATTAATTTTTTTTAAAAAAAAAAAAAAGATGTCATTTTATAAAAACGTTAGCGATTCGAACGAGAAACAAAAAATTCTCATTGCTGTTGTTCCTGTTGTTAGGAAAAAGAAAAAAAAATTAAATATGGAAGATATGTATATGCATATCTTCGGCCATGCGAGGTCTGAAGAATGAGATCTTGTCGTATATTTAATTAAGTTTATCGAATTTTCCTTTGTTTTCCTTTTTTTTTTTTGTTTTTTTTTAAGGTTTTACTGAAGCGATGAAGCTCTTGCAAATTGTATAACAGAATTCTGTCGTAATCTTTGTGTCGATTCTGTCGTTGCGTATTCCATTGATTTCAATATCATTTTCGAACGTTTTCTAGGTGGAAGAATTAATATTTTCTTTTCTGTCGTTCTTTCCAAATCGTTGAGATCCGGTGATAGCGAGGGTTCTGGACTCACGGGATTGCTGCTGGGCGGTGTTAAAACCGGACTCAAACTTTGCCTGTACTCGTTTTGTTCAACGATGTCCATCGCGGGCAAATATTCCGTCGATAATTGTACGGGATAAGGAGGGTTTCGCCTTTGCATGGCTCCGAGAGGATCCGGATATAGATAAATGGAAGGTTCTATCGGATTCTGTGATGATGCGTTTATGTTATTCGAACATTGAGGTAGATCTGTGAACGTATCGTAACGGACCGTTTGAAATCCTTCTTCGTTTTGCATTTTGATCGGAGTCGCGTTGTTGTTTTCGGATGCTGCGGCTGCTGCGGCTACGGCTAAAAGTGCCGGATTCACTCCTTGCTGAGTCGTGGCAGGCTTGTAATTAGTCTTGGGGTAGTTTAAATAATACCTTAACTCTCTTAGATTGTGCGGTTTTGTTGTTGTTGTTGTTGTTGTTGTTGCATTGTTGGAAAGGGGTGCGGCGGATGGAGGAGTCAAAATAAATTCTAACGGTTGTTTTTCAGGTTTGAAATTATCAATTTTGGGTTCCGAATCGTCGCTTTCTTTATTTTCTTTGTCGCTCGTCGAGGAAGCACATGAGGATGTTTCACCCGGATCCGTAGTTTGCACCCTTTGAGTATTCGATTGTTCCGAATGACTTTTTATGTGAAGTTCCATTGTTTTCTTCGACGTGAACGTTTCGTTACAAATGGTGCATTTGTAGACTTTTTCTCCGTAGTGAGCGACTTGATGTAATTTCAATACGTGATTATATCCGAACGATTTTCCGCATATTCGCAATTGTACGGTTTTTCCCCCGTGTGAGTACGCGTGTGAACTTTAAGCTGCTTCGAACAAGTGAAACCTTTACCGCAAACCTTGCACACATACGGTTTTTCACCCGTATGCGTTCTCATGTGTATAACGAGTTGTCCACTTTGTATGAACGTTTTCGAGCATATAGTACATTTGTGCGGACGTTCTCCCGTGTGTATCCGCATGTGTCTGTGCAATTTTCCACTGTGTTCAAAAGCACGATCACAAATATCACACTTATACGGACGTTCTTTCGTGTGGATCCTTCGGTGAACACTTAAATTTTCTTTAACCGAAAAACTCTTATTGCAATATTCGCACTGGTAAGGTTTCTCGCCCGTATGCGTTCGGTAATGCCGCGTCAGTCTTGCCGGTACGGCGAATGTTTTAGCGCATATGTTGCACTGGTAAGGATCTTCGCCGTCTTTGCTATGAGATCGTAGGTGGTTTTGATATGTGTTCTTCTGTGGGAATGTTTTGTTGCAGAAAGAACACTGAAAAGCGGTGTCGGGCGACGATGAGGACGGTGTTTCTTCGAAAACGGGAAGGTCCGGACTGCAAACTAATTTTTTTATTGCAGATTCCGTTTGAGCATCGTGTGAAACAATCGGGCTTAACGTACAATCGGTCCCCACGGGTACTTGTACTTCTTCCTTTACACCAGTCATATCTGAATTGTAAAACCTAATAATTTCTGATACTCGATTCCATAAGCTTTCTGCAATGAATAAATTTTAAAAAAAAAAAAAAAAAAAAAAAATTTTTTTTATGGACAAATAAAAAAACTTTCTCTGTTATCATTATTATTATTTTTTTTTAATTTTAAAAACAATAATAATAATAAGCTGGAAAATTTAAAAAAAAAAAAAAAAAAATGTTAAACCACTTTTCACGTAAATTAATAAATAAAAAATAATAATAATTAAGTTGATAATTATGAATAAATAATTAAATTGTCAATTTTTTTATTTTATTGTTATAATTCATGCTATTATTAATTATATAAAATAATTTTAATAAAAGAAAAAAAAAATTTTCACTGTTTTAATTTACCTTTTTTAGTATTTTGCATTCACAATGGCACTCTCTATTATTATTATTAATAATAATAATTTTTTATTTATTTATAATTTTTAAAATGGAAAAAAAAAATGAGACTTTTTTTTTTTTTTTTTTTTTTTTGTAACCGAGAGGAAGATTTTCGAAAAGTTCAAATAATTGTTATAAAATTATTATTATTATTATTCCAGGTAACTCGACTGGGTTATATTATAATCTTCTTCTCTGATTTTGACTTCGACGGTATTCAAATCGGAACCGAAAATTTCCTTCTTACCAGGTACGTTTTTTTTCTTGTTATTTATCCAATGATTATTATTATTCATCCAAATTTTTTTCGATTTATCAATAACATCACCCATTTTACGTCGTACAAACAAACGTACAAACGAGTTAACGTATAATAAAACGATCGTTTTTCATTAAAGTTTTTTTTTTTTATTATTACTTTCTAACGATGAATCGATCAAATTTTAAATTAAAAAAATTATTAAAATACAATTAAATTACAATATTAATATTAATAATAATAATGAAGAAAAAAAAAAGAAAGAAAAAAAAAAAAAAAAAAGTCAACAACAATATGGCACATTCGAGTGACTGCTAGTGAATGTTTTTCTCTGAGAACATCCAGTGTACTCCAGTTGTAGCTCCCCGAACAGCACGTGTCGCATTAGGACGAGGGGAGTATTTTCGAAATGTAGAGCCTACATGATAGGAGGAGAGATTTTTTAAATTTTATGTAGGAAACTATTGGTTTCAAATAAGTTAAACATGGGCTCTATCATTTCGATGAATAACAACACTTCCTTAACATAACCCATCGTGTAATAAGCCGCATTGTAAACTGAGAACTACAGCCGCCGCCGAATCACATGTTAACACGACAACATACGACAAACGGTAATAAAACAATATATATAATTGTGCGATCCAACAGGAAAAACGTGTGCGTGTGTGCGTGTGCACGTGCGTTTCCATAATTTGTACGTGCTAAAGGATGAACGGTTCGCTATCACTATCATTTATCAACAAAAGAAAAATTTAACGTAAATAAAATCGTTTTTTCTCCAGTTAGGTATTAAGGAATTATTATTATTATTATTATTAGTGAATCGAAGCAAGAAAAAATTATCATTATTATTATTATTAAATGAAAAATATAGTTTTCCAAAACCATATTTTACTTTTTTTATTTTTTTTTTTCTGCGGGAGAATGAACTTGCGCTGATGTACGGTTTTCGTATATAAAAAAAAAAAACATTAATTAATTTAATCATTCATATGCTAAACATGGATGAAATTTATTTTATTATAATAATAAATATATATATATATATATATATATATCGCCTTCGTTAATTTCCTCGGCGCTCTTGTCACAGTGAGGGGAGAGAATATCATAAGGGTGGAAAACCCTCGGGGAAAGGAAGGGAAATTTTAGAAAGAAAAAAAAAAAAAAGTGAAAACTTAAATAAAGCACGGCCTCAACTGAAAGTATCGAGTGAATTGTCTCTGATAATAATTTAAAACTACACGTTATATCATTATTATTTACGCACGCACGCACGCACGCACACGCACACGCACAAAATGTAACGATGAAAATTTGTCTTATTTCCCAAAATAAATATTATTTAATTCCTTCAATTTCTGAAATTACCAATTATTGGGGATGAAAAATTCGGAATTTTATAATTTATTATATATATTTTCCCATTTTCCGACTACAACGCTACCCTACCCAAGTCTTTTTTTCGGGGGGGGGAGGGGGTAGTAAAAAAAAAATGTATGCACGTAAGTGTGTATGGTGTGCATTGTTGTTGTTTTTCTTATAAGCGAGTGAAAAAAAACAAATTATAAATTAAATTTAAAAAACGATAAGTTAAACGTGTGCGAAACATGTCAAATTAAATCTCGTTATATAAGCCCTCTTAAAACTCGAAAACGAAAAAATAAAAAAAAATCGAGGCGATCGTATTGGGAACGTTAAAAAATCCAAAAACGATCTCCTCCACGAGCCGTAAAAAATACCAACTCCTTTGCGATCACCGACCTCGTTAACCGGCCCCGTAGTGAGCACGACAATTGCATCATTCCTGCCTCACTCAATAGGGCCAAAGGCAATAACCCTCTCTAAAAAAAAAAAATCATCTCTTCAATGGTTTTTCTAATAAAACATAATAATAATAATAATCATAAGTATTTTACAAATTTGCCTTTTTTTATTTAAATTATACGAACGCCATTAGAAAAATAAATATATATATAAATGCGTGAGATTGGGAAGAAAAAAAAAACCTCCTCACACACACACACACTTGTTAACGTCCTTCTTCTTATTATTTTTTTCCTTCGGGCATTTGAATTACGATAGCAGACGGTTTTAATATAATCGGCATAATAATAAAAGACATTTCCAGATCGACATATACGTCTCAGGAAAAAGAAAAAAAGACCAGTTTTCAATTTAGTTTAAATTATACTAAGAATTAACCGCCTTGACATTATCAATAACAAAAATTATTACATTTAAAATCCATTCGGACATTATCTATTAACTTATATTGTATAACATTATTTAAAAATATTATAATTTGTAATGTAAAAATCAACCTCCTTAATGTTATGTATTAATTACACGAAATACGGAAATACATAATAAATTAAAAATTTTCTTTTAAAAGACGTCTCGTATGGAGTTATTAAGTGACGTCATAAATTCACGAATGAAATTTTGCACAGAATCGTTTTTTTTTTTTTAAATTAAATTAAAAAATTATTATTATTATTATTATTATTATTATTTACCTGATATTTGATGATAGCGTTATCATAGTCCGATTGAATCATCCCCAAAAGATAATATTTAAATATTTCCTGACCTACGAAACAATTTTTAAGACACTTCTCATAAAGATTCACTTTCATTTGAAACATGAAGAAACTCATAACCCTTAACGAGAAAAAAAAAATTTTCTTTTCTCTCTCTCTCTCTCTTTTTTTTTAATCCCCTCTCTTTTTATCTTTCTTCCCTCTCTCTCTCTCTCTCTCTCATTCATTTGCTCCTTCTCATAGAAGGGAAGGGTGGTGTATTTATCAATCGAACATGTATTCCTTCTTTCCTTCCTTCCTTCTGAACTTCCTTCCTTATTTTTCTTCTTTCAAGTTTTCATTTATTTTATTTTTTTTTATTTTATTCACTCCCGATCCATGTTTAATTTCGCACATAATTATCGTAAATGTTTCCTTTCGATAATATACATTTTGTCAATTATTATTATTATTATTATAATAAATTTTTACCTAAAAATGGTTAAGAACCGCTCAGTGTTATATCTCAACATTGGAAAAATAGTGTTTACTCTATTGTGTGAGTTGACGGAAACACCCGAATGTAACTTCGTAAAACCGAAATCTCCGTCTCTCCTGACCCCACTTAAACCAAATACAAACGACCTACAAGTAAAACGGCTCGTGAAGGCGCTCGTATAGGGATTTTTACGATCCCTTATCATTTTTGGTATTTAAATGGCAAACAATGGTTAAGAAGTTTGTATTGATTTGTTTCCGTTTAAAAAAGGTAAACAGTTCAAATTTTTTTTTTTTTTTTTAATTTATATTTTAATTTTCACACTCTTATACTTTTGAGCTTTTCCCCTCCCCTCTCCCCTTCTCCTCCATAAAAAAAAAAAAAAATGAGTTGCAAAAGGAATTTAATTAATAATAATTGATATCCTGTGGGTTTTAATTATTTTCTTTTTAAAATATTATTATTATTATTATTATTACGCACCCTTACGTTAATTTTAAAAACTATCACATCACAAATTATTATTATCAATTATTAATTTGTTTAAAAAAAAATTTATATTATTTATTTGAAAAAAAAATCACAAAACTAAAAACGTTTAAAATACGATTTAAAATTTTTTATTTTATTTATTTATTGTCTGATTTATTTTTAATAAAAACTATTTTTTGGCAAAGTTTTTTTCTTATGTTTTTATTATCGTTAGATAATAATAATAATAATAATAATAAAGAATTAAGAAGAATATATTTAATTAGTATTAATTTTAACAAGAGAATTACGAAGAATTTATTTAATTAGTATTAATTTTATCACCTGTTATTCACGTCAAATTTTTTTTTTTTTTTTTAAATTAAGTATAAATAAATCTCTCGGATTAAATTTTATTATTATTATTATTATTATTAAATTTAAAAAAAAAACTCGATGCTAACCGAAAATGTTAAAAAATTTATTATTATTATTATTATTAAACGTTATTAAATATCAAATTTAAAAAAAAAAAAAAAAACAATTTAAAAAAAAGTTATTTTTAGATGTATCTATTTTTATTTTGCAATTTTCATTCTAAGTTAAATAGGTTTTGGTATTAATTTAAGGTACGACGATAATCATCATTATTTCTATCATAGCTGTCATATATATATATAAAAAGTTGTTTTAATTTTTTTTTTTTGTTGTTTGTTGTGTGCCTCATTATAAATGATATAGTAACTTTCCAGGGGGTATGCATCTTTACATGTCAAATATGCAGTTTCTTTCTCTCTCACTCTCATCTCTGTCAATGACCTCTCAAAATACACGTGGAGGCGATAAATCCCCAAATGATCTCCTCTTAATATCCCATCTTATTGCGATTATGCGTTTTAAATTAAAAAAAAAAAAAAAAAAAAAAAAACTTCCCCCATAAGTTTTTGTTTTAACGACCCCATGCAATGAGAAGACCATATCAAAGGGCATAGGGTCATTTAAACATCTCTTTTTTAAAATCCATTGCATTTTTTTTTTTAAAATTATTTTTCCATCAAAATTATACGTGTCGAAAAATTCGGGTATCTGCATAAAAAAACAATACCTTAAAAAAAAATAAAATAAATGGGGGGAAAGGAAATAAAATGATTATTATTATTATTACAATTTTAAAAACCTTGACAATTGATATTTCGACCTTAAACGTGAATGTAAAAGTAACTATTTGAAAAAAATATATATATCTATAATTATTTATTATTTTGATTAAATTTATTTTGTTATCAGTCATTTAAAAAAATCAAAATGGCCGTTTTATAAAAATTTTCGTATATTATTCTTCTTAAATCGATTAAAAATTACCACCATAATTTTTTTTTTTTTTGTTTTTTTTTTTATGAAGAAACCCAATAAAATTTCTAAATTTTTTTTTTTTTTATAAAATGAATTTAAAATAAAAAAATTTATGAAAAAAATATGCGTGATAATAAATACGATGTTATTAATTAAAACAAAAAAAAAAAAAAAAACAAAACAAAAACAAAAAAAAAAGTACACGAATTGATGTGTGCATATAATAAGTTAGTTGTCTATATAAAAAGTTGAAAGGTTGTGAAAATTCTAGAAGCTGAGAATAAATAAATAAATAAAGAAAGAAAGAAAGAAAGAAAAGAAAGAAACTTTGGGGTCGTTGACCGTTGTGAGTTCCACGTGCCAAACTTGTTACACGTGTAGGCTTTCATCCAAGGTCAGACCATTAAACAACGCGTGGCAAACTTCGATCTTCTTAATGCACACCATTGTTATTTAGACCTGGATTTTTCTTTTTTTCTTTTTTCAACCAATAATAATAATAATAATAATAATAATAATAATAATAATAATGATTAGAAATCATTTATTTTATTTTTTAAATTAAATTAAAATTAAAAATAATTTAATTTTTAAAAATTTTTCATAAGGATATTTTTAAAACTTTGTTTAATTTTTCGTAAAAAAAATTAATTAATTATTACTCGGAAAATTTGTTTTTTTTTTTTTTTTTTTTTTTTTTTTGGAAAATTTTAAACAGTTTCTATATTATCCAAAAAAAAAAGAAAATTTAAATACGTTGAAATTTTTTTTTAAAAGAAAAGGTCAAAGGACATAAATCCAATATATAAAAAATGGATTAATCCTATTTTTCAAGCGTGAAAATAAAAAAAAATCGTTACATTTTCCGTTGGTAAAGTGTGTAAGTTTTTTAAAAAAAAAAATTTTCCGAAGTGAAAGTTTTGAGGAAAATTTTTACGTGAGTGAAAATGAAAATTCATCGTAATCATTATAATCATCATAATCATTTTGGGTTTTTCAAGGGTTCCGGCTATCATCAAATATGACTAATAAATTATTATTATTTTTTTTTTTTTAAAAAAAAAAGTTATAATTCATGCATAAAAAGGTCAAAGGTTATCATAATTCTATTACTTGATATTAAAAATTTTTTTTCGTATGCTAAAAATTCTCCAGATTTCAAAATTATGGGTTTTTATACGCAATGATACTGACCATTGAAAACATTAAATGAAAAAATTATTACGTGACATAAAATTGCAATAGATCCCAGTTTAAGACAGGTTGTTGTTGTTGTCTCGAGGTGTTTGTTTGTTTGTTTATTTATTTATTTATTTATTTTAATAAAATGTTTCCTTAAATTATTTATTTTTATTATTTGTATACACTTTAAGAACATGTAAAAAAAAAAAAAAAAAATTAAATCTGCTAAAAACTTTTTTATTTATTTATTTATTTATATTATCATATCGATATGCAATAAATAAGTAAATAAATAAATAAATAAATATTGTCAAAATAATGTATGTTGTTCGAATTGTCAAAAAAAAAAAAAAAAAATTAGCTTAAATGTGATTGGGGGAGGGGGGAGGGGAAATTCTAAATGGTTTAACAAGGAGATAAAAAAGCTTTGAAAGAGGAATACGTAAAAGTCGTTGACCGAAAATTCGGTCAGGCTTTCCACGTGTAGGCTTTACGAGTTCGCAAGAGTTTAATGACCCCGTCGTGCCTTTACATTAAATTTACTTTTTTTTTTTTTTAAAAAAAAAAAAAATCAATGTATTTTAAACATGAAAAAAAATTTTCCAATTTTTTCTCCATTTTGTTTTTTTTCAATCAACATCAATGCAAAATTGGGTGTCCGATATCGTGAATCGATTCCATCCTTCCTATCATTATTTTTTAATAAAATTTTAATAATTAATAAGAAAATTAAATTTTTTTCCGTTTCTTAAATTTCAATATGGTGTGCGGTTTACGTAAATAATCACTTAATATTATTATTATTATTATTATTATTATGAAAAAATTTATTTGTTTTATATAAACAAATTTAACACGAATAAAAAATATTTCCGCCATGAGTTTTCCTCCATTTTTAAATAAAGCTTTTTGCGTTTGACAAAATTTTCTTTAATAAATAAAAGTAACAACAACAACAACAACAACAACAATAATAATAGTAATAATAATAATAATAAATTTGTTGACTTTATAAACTAACAATTTTTTTTAAAAAACAATTTAAAATTTTACTTTGATTTTAATTTAATATCAATTTTTATTATCAATAGACTCAATAAATTAAATTATGATCATTTAATTTATTTATTTATTAATTAATTAAATTGTTTTTTTAAAAAAAAAAAATTTTAAATTCATTGCAATTTTTTTTTTGATTCAAGTCATAGTTAAAAAGAAAAAAAATTTTAAAAAAATTTTAAAAATTAAAAAATCGGAGTGACCTAGGATTATGTAGAACGTTGTTGTTTTTTTCAGTATGGAACGTTCATTAAAAGTGTGGGTTAGTTTTATGAAAAAGAAATCATAGAATAAATAAACTCAATTATAATGTTTCACTGTGGAAATAATGGGGTGGATAGTTTTTAAATGGAAACGATGATGATGGTGATGATGGTGAAAATAATTTTCATGTTTCGCTTGTCTTCGTTTGAGTTAGGTCGCTGTTACATAGACTTTCCCCTTCTCTTATCCATGCCACGTGGAGAATATTCTCCACGTGGCGTGCCCTAACGCTGGGTTCGTACCCGGGGTCGCTGAACTTGTAGCACAAACACCGTGGAGTTGTGCGCGTTACCCAAGGTCGCTATGTACTTTTTTCCTTTATTCACCAAATGCTTTCTAGGACATATTCGTTCACTGTATCCAAACAACAGAGGTCAATTTATATTGTTGGGCTCTTGAACAATTCAACTTATTGCATTTTCAATTAAATTTATTTGGATAATTAAAAATTAAATAAATTTTTTTTTTTTTTTTACGATGAGAGTTAGTTATAGACGAGAAAACGGGGGAGGGGGAGGGGGGAGGGAGGAAGCACTGATAATGATGATTTTACAGGTGATTATATCGAAAAAAAATGACGGAAATCGAATGATTTATTTTATATATATATATATTTTTTTTTTTTTTTTGCAAAAACAAATATTCCTTTGATGTAAATGACAATTTTGGTTGGCAACAGAAGAAAGTAAATCTTTATCTATACAAAAAAAAAAAAAAAAATAGAAGAAGAAAAAGAAGAAAAATTATTAAAAAAAAAAAATAAATAAAAATAAAAAGTTCAATGACTGGATCCTTTCCACGTGTCGCTTTCGAGTCCCCTGACCCCGTACATGCCAACCAATCAGAGTAAGGCTTATTCTATATAGACTCATATGGTTCAATCAGTAATGGATTCTCGTTTTTATTATTATTATTATCTCTCTCTCTCTCTCTTACTTTTTCCTTTCTGCTGTTTATTTTTTTTTTTTTTATTTTTTGATGTGAACAAAGAAATTGCGTAAAGATAATCTTTTCCAAAAAAAAAAAAAAATTATTATTAAGGAGGGGGGGGGGGGAAAATAATTTTTATTAGGTAATGGAATAAAATTTTTACACAAAATTATTATTATCCAGCTTAAAATTAAATAGTTAGCCTTAAAAAATGTACCAAAGACTACGGTCAAGGTTCTTCCTTATACTTTGAAAGTTCTTAATATTACTTTTGAAAAGATAAAAAAAAAAAAAAAACAATTTAAATACGAGAAGGATTTTTATAAGATGTAAAAAAAATTGACGTACCTTAAACATTCAACCATATTTAATTATTATCATATAATATTGATTTACGAGATTTACCGAGTATATACTGCTTATCACAATTTAAAAAAATTTTTTTTTCTTGTAGTTGCGTAAGATTTAAATGCTTTATTCTCCTTCCTGACATTTTTAATTATAACATTTTTTTTTTAAAAGGTAATATAACAGCAGAAGACACACAAGAGTTTGTTTTTTTTTTTTTGTTATGTATGTATTAATCGGTATTAAAAGAATCAAGTGAATAAGAATAAGAAGAAGGTAAAAACATTTGCCCTCCCAGTTCCACGTGTCTTTACCAGCAGAGGCCATTGCCACTTAATTTTGACATTCGATTCACCTTTAAAAATTTTGTTTCTTTGGCTGTTCTGTCCTTCATCATTTTGTGTTTTATCGCCACGGAAATATTTTTTTTTTTTCCGAGGCAAATATGTTGTCAGCGTTCAAAGAAAAAAATAAATAAATTAATTAATAACCCGCCCATGTTTTTTAAAAATCCCTCCTCCATTGTGAGTTAAAACCTTTGAATCAAGTACTTTTTATATTTAAATATTGTCATTTAATATTTTAAATAATTTTTTTTTTTTTCTTTAAAAAAATTTGTCTGTGTTTGTTTCTTTTCCAAAAAAAAAAATATTAAATAATCTATTATTATTAATTAGATTATAAATAAAAATAAAATTTGAATTTAGTGTTATTTGTCATTTTCAATAATAATTTAATAATGTAAACAAAACTTTTTTTTTTTAAAAGGATGATGAGATGGAGGAAATAACTCACATGATAAATTTTTATTTATTATTTTTACATCTGTTATGTGTGAATAATTAAATATATATATATATTTAATAAAATTAATTGTTTAATTAAGTTTACAACATTTTCAAATTAAATTTTTTTTTTATAGTTTATTTATTTTTGAATGATTATAAATTTTATTGTTTTTTTTTTTTTTATCAATAAAAAACCGCCTTAGAAAAACTGTTTAGATTTTTTGCAACTCATAAAATTTTTTTTTTTTTTTCGTGGGGTAATAAGGAAAATTAATTAAAGCGGCGGTAAATAATAATAATAATTATAATTTCAAAAGTTTTTTTTCTTCGGTTTTTTATATTTTTTTTTTCAATTAAATTTTTTGGAAAAGTCACAAAAGTTTTGTCTATTGTATTAATAATTTAAAAAATTTTATCACCGTAATAAATTCTATATATATTTTTCATAGATTCTCCAAAAATTTTTTTTAGTTGATTTCAATGGTTTTTTTGTTTGGAGTTAAAGAAAAATAAATAAATAAATGTTTTATATCGAATATAAATTAGTATTTAATTGAATTAATTGACAACTAATTGATCGGTTATATTATTTAATTTTTTTTTTTTTTTCGAAATAAATTACGCGCCATCTTTAATTGAGCTTTTATTTAAAAAAGTAATTACTATTTTGAATAAAAGATGTCAGCACATGGTTGTTTGTTCAGCAGTCACGTTATTTTAACGAGTAAGATATTTCGTTGCAACAGCGATAGATGTCAGTCAAATAAATGATAACTTACCGGTTACGTCTAATCTTGATGTAGGTTAAAATCACAAGTTATTGTTTACGTTGCTTTACATATAAGTTTTGTTGATTATTTTTGTTAAAATTTTTTTTTTTTTCTCTCGACTTTATATAAAAAAATAACGAAGTGAAATATTAAAAAAAAACGTTTTAATTTTTATACACGTGTTTAAAAAATTATTCATACGTAATATTTATTGGAAAACAGTTAAAGTTCATTATGACTAAAAGTATAACAATATTAACAGGTTTTGGCAAACTTCGGCCAAATTATTATAAATTAAACGGATTATATTGTAATAAACATTTGTAAGTTCCCTTAATTAAAAACTTACATATTTTATAAGTTTTTCTTACATTTTTATTTTAAGAAAAAATTGTCATATTTAAATATTCCTTATGAGTTGTCTGTATTAATCTTAGATTAATATAGATACTTTGAAAAAAAAAGTATTTTTTTATTTAATTTCTCTAAATTAAAATTTTATAGTTAAAAAAAAAACATTCAATTGAAAACTATTTTAACTAAATTTGGAAGAAAAAATAATTCAAATGTGATTTTTACAAACTTATGGGTTTAGTTTTATGAAAAAACTTAATTTTTTCTACAATATGTTAAAATTTTTCTTATAGTTTAATTTCTTATAGTGCAATATTTATACTTATACAGATTATACATTTTTGTCGTAAATCTATCCCGAAAATTGAAAAAATATATCATGAAAATTTTTAGGTCTACATGGTGGTCAAAAGTAGAAATGGGACCTCCAGATGCTATTCTTGGTATTACTGAAGCTTTTAAAAAGGATAACAATCCTAATAAAATAAATCTCGGAGTCGGAGCTTACAGAGATGATAATGGAAAACCTTTTGTCCTTCCAAGTGTATTAGAGGTGAAAGTTTTCCCAATAGAATATTCCTAACTTTTATGTTTTTTTTTTTTTTTTGTTTAAACTTAGCAAATTTAAATAAATTCAAATAATTAATTTGTTTTAAAATTTTATAATAATTAAATAATCAATTTAAAAATTGATATTTAAATATTCGAAAACATAAACTTTATAAAAATTTTATTCAAAATCCGTAAGTTTTATTAAAATACTTTTATTTCTTGATTTTATTTTAGGCTGAAAATCGATTAAAAGCAAAACAGTTAGATAAAGAATATTCTCCAATTTCTGGAGTACCTGAATTTTGTAAATTAAGTATTAATTTGGCTTTGGATAATGAAGAAATTTTAAATAATGGTCTTGTAAGTTCATAATTGTTCATTTTTTCTTTTTGCATTACAATTATTTTTTAAAAATCGGTTTTAGTTTTTACAAAATATAATTAATTAAAATAATAAAAATCAAATCAATGTATTTGATTGTTCTTCTCATTTATTTAAATATTATCGCATTTAATTGATTTTATCATCACCAATTATGTAATTATATAAAATTATTTAAATGACCTTGTTCTCGAATTGATTTTTAAGTTAGTGTTATTTTCCTTTTTTTTTTTTATAAATTAAAATATTAATTTTATTTTTTATCTTTTTATATTCATTGACCTCAGTAATTAAAAATTTTTTAATTTGTTTCATCGATTAAGTGATATGGTTTTAAATTGAAAAATGACCTTTGATTATTTCTAACCTATATTTCATAATTATTAAAAAATTAGGAAAGTTTATTTTTTCTTCCTTAATATTACAGAATGCAACGGTTCAAGGGATTTCAGGCACAGGATCTCTCAGAATCGGTGGAGCATTTTTGGTAAATTTTTTTCCCGGTAGCAAAGAAATTTATCTGCCTACACCAACCTGGGGAAATCATATTCCAATATTTAAACATTGTGGTCTAAATGTAAAGCATTACAGGTACTACGACCCGAAAACATGTGGTTTAGACTTTAAAAGTGCGTTGGATGACATTTCCGTAAGAGATATTTATTCATAATATATGTAAAAATTTTTTAAATGCAAACTTTGAATAATTTAAAAAAATTTTTAGAAAATGCCATCAAACAGTATAATTTTGTTACATGCATGTGCTCATAATCCTACTGGTGTCGATCCCAAACCTGAACAATGGAGAGAACTTTCGAAAGTTATCAAAGAAAAAAAATTATTTCCCTTTTTTGATATGGCATATCAAGGATTTGCCTCGGGGGATGTTGCAAAAGACGCTTTTGCCGTACGAGAATTCATTAAAGATGGCCACGAAATAGCTCTTGCACAATCCTTTGCAAAAAACATGGGACTTTATGGGGAACGAGTTGGCGCTTTTTCTTTAATAACGACATCGAAAGACGAAATGGAACGTTTACTTTCGCAATTAAAAATCATAATTAGACCAATGTATTCAAATCCTCCAATTCATGGTTCGAGAATTGTAACGGAAATACTAAGTGATTGTGAATTAAAATCTCAATGGTTAGTTTTTTTTTTTGTAACGAGTAACTTTATTTTCCAAAACTGAAATCATGTATTGTAATGAATAGTTTGCAAAAACTAATTTTAAATTATTTAACAGGTTAAAAGATGTTAAATTGATGGCTGATAGGATAATAGGAGTTCGTTCACAACTTCACGACTGTTTAAAAAAAGAAGGATCATCCAAAGACTGGTCACATATTACTGATCAAATAGGAATGTTTTGTTACACTGGCCTAAAACCTGAACAGGTTAATAACTAAACAAATAATTTATTTTTTTTCCCACTATTCTTTCAATTATATACATTAATAGTTTCATACGATTCTAGGTTGAGAGACTTACTAAAGATTTCAGTATATATTTAACAAAAGATGGTAGAATATCAATGGCTGGAGTAACATCAAAGAATGTTGAATATTTAGCTAAATCCATACATGAAGTCACTAAATAAATTTGTTTATGAAATGAAATAAATCGATGTTAATAGTTTATCATTATTAAAAAATTATACCTCGAGAAACATTTCACAAAATTATTTTAAGTGTAAGTAAAGATTTACACTAATCAAAATATTATTAACTTTTCTCTGTTATGTTTCAATGTTGGTTTATTTTAATCGAACATTTTTTAAATGAAAATTGTATTTAAAAATAATTTGTACACTGGCAATTGTAACAATTATTGTTATTATTATTTTTGTTGTTATTATTATTATTAAAGTGAATCTCTTTATATTTATTATTAAATCTATAGATTTTTTATAATAAGTAATAATATTTTTTTAAGTTTTTTAAAATTGCTAATCAAAATATTTAATTTTTAAAAATTAATAGTTTGAAATTTATTTTTGTATTGTTGTGTTTAGTGTAAATACATGAATTCACCGACTAATGTTAAACAAAGATTTAAAAATAAATAGATGCATTTATTTTAATTTTTCCATAAAAATTCAAATAACTTTATTTCTTAATTCGATGTCACTCCTAAATGTTCTACCTAAATATAATAATAAAATAAATACTAAAAGACTCGTAAAATCGTTTTTATTTAAAAATGTATGAGTAAGTATTAAAACATGCAGCTATTAGAAAATTAATACTTTGTTATAAAATTTATTTATTTAAATATTTTATTATTTTAAAAGATTACAACAATATAAATTATCAATAGATAATTTGTAGTTAGATGGCAGCACTGATAACTTTTTTACATGAACGAGTTTTTCCATTGACTTTGTTCCTTTGCATTTGGCGGTTATTTATTGTTTAACGACTTTCCGAGCGTCTTCTTGTATAGCAGTAATGTAAAAAATCTTAAAATGAGTACAGAGAAAGAAAATATAATTCAAAAAATTTTGGAATGCGCTGGTAAGAATATTTTTAATTCAATGTTGCAATAAATAAAAAAAGAAGCATGTTTTATTAATACGTAAATGTAAATTTATAAAAATTTGATATTGTTACTCAATCAATTATTTTGTCTTGCGTTTCATTTGAAATTATAGGTGGTAAAAATATTGGAGAGGAATTTCAAAAAAGCGTTGAAAAATTAAAAGACATTGCTAATAATGATGGTTTATCGGAAGATGATTTAAATTGTCTTGTGGATTTTTTAATTGCCACAGAACTTAGTAAGTAATAATTAACGTATTTGAAGACCAAAAAAATCATCCATAAAAAATCATTTAGTACATTTGTTTTGTGCTCTTGAAGCAGTTTCGTTTCTTACTTTGTTTTATTAATTTATTCAAATTTTGTAGATTCATCCACTAGCAAGAGCTTGATATGTTGTTTTATACCTACATGTAAAATTTCAAAAAGATGCCTTCAAAAAATCCTGCAGTGGTATTTCACTAGGTTAGGTAGTGAAAAAATTACAGTTACAGTTGAGAAATCAATCTTACAGTGGCTAATAGGTTTGTTATTTTATTTTAAAAAAGTATTTTTAAAATCCTTGAAAATATTTTATTATTAATAACGACTTTTTATAAATTATATTTATTTTTAGGCTTAGTTACATATGAACTCACAGATGTTAACATTTTGGATTCTTATTATTATTCCTTTCTGTTTTTATTAAACAGAGTACATATTGTAAGTCATTCTTTTTTTTTTTTTTTTTTTTTGATTAAAGTTAATCGAATTACTTTGACTTGATATTCAATTTCAGCAAAGATTGGTTTGTAAGCTATTATGTCTATTATCTAAACCAGAAGATGCCAGGAGATGGATTGTTTTACAATTGTTACAAATGAAAGAGACATACGGAGAAAAAAGTCACTTAAATTCAGTTTTGGGGTTAGTATTATTACCACATATAAAATAAAATTTGTAATGAAAGTGTTAAAATACTTATTTTCTTATAGTTTATTAAAATCCTACAAGCCTGAAGCAGTTCCAGAAAGAATCCCAATTACCAACAGTTCAAATATCACCTCGGGAAACTTTGAAGAACCTTTAAAAAAAGCTCATTCACGAAACGTCAACACTTATTTCCAAAATGGAGATAATAAAGATATTCAATGGAATTCAGGATTAGGTTTTAAGGTATTTTGTTTTAACATTCAGTAAATACTCTTAAAATTATTTCATTTAATTCTAATGTTACTAATTTTTTGAATTAGGGCAAATTATGGGTACACAGGTTGATTCCTACCCCTGAAAGCATAAGTTTCGAAACTGGAATTACTTACAATGAAAAAAAATTAAAAAGAATTTACGAATTAAAATCGTACGTACTTGAAAAAAAATCATTAATCAATTTTTCATTTCGAATAAATTTTTATTTAAAAAATAATATTCTTATAGTATGACCTCAGTGGCTATTCATCTACACAGAATTGAGTATCCGGCTCAGATTTTATCATTATTAAGTAATACAGCTGGACATCACATACTAGCTTTCAGTAATGATGATATTAAAGCTAGATTTTTACATAAACTGCATTATACACTTTACAAAGGTTGATGATTAAGTAATTAAAATAGTGACTTTTGTTTATGAATATTTACGTCATTTTGTAATTTTTTTTTTTTTTTTGATAGTTTTTTTGACGGAATTAGTTGAATACTCCGATAGAGAAAAATCAAATTTTTTAAAAGCTCTAAAAAATTTTCAAGAATACACTTTGCAAAGTATTCCTATAGTTACTTCTTTTTTATATAAATACATGTTAATATGGGATGGAGAAGACTATCAGGAAGAAATTTTTGGATTACTGGAATGGATTGAAATGTACAACGAAAAGGGTAAGTGAAACACTTTAAAAAAGACCTTATTTGAACTTTTATTTAAATAATATAAATATAAAGAAATGAATACGAAATGTAAATTCCAAATGTATGTTTTTTTTTTTTTTTTAGATTTTCAAAATTTTATTTTTACTCCTTTGCAACAATTATTTCTATCGTCGGAAATTAACGTGAAAATTTTAATTATCGAGACAATGGGAAAGCTATTACGAAACTTGTTGATCACCAGCAAAAGGGAAAAAAAAATTTTTCTAACTGAAAATAATCAGGAATGCGATTTTCTCAAATCGGTCGAAGCGATCAGTGACTTCGTTAGTCATTTAATAAATATTGGATCTATTTGGAATTCCGAAACCAAGACTAGAAACTTATTGTTATCGGCATTGAAATTTTATGAAATCGTGAGTTTAATATAAAAATCATATCTCGATTTTAAATGACATGTTAACAACAAAAAAATCGTTTTTTAGTGCAGCGCCATTGAGGAAGCTGGTAACCTACCGACTATAATAGTAATGCCACCATCATTGGTATACAAATGTTTATTTTCTGGCAGTCGTTTATGCATCGATAAAATTTGCTGCTTACTTATTCGGTAAATAACGAACCATTTAAACGTTTAAGACAAAAGTGGAGGTTTACAAATCGCTAATAAAAATAATTTTTTAGTTTGCAGACAAGTTCGGTCGAAAGATTATTTGCATTAGGCGTATTCCAAGATTTGGCCGATGAGGTTCAAAAACTTAACGTATATTTATTAGACTATTACAGATTCTTGTGGAGCGATTTAGTAAGAAAAATTTTTTTTTATTTTATTTTTTGAAAGAAAATTAATTTACTTGCATTTACAAAACTACTATTATTTTTTTTCTTTTTTTCAGTTTTTTATGAAAAACGAAGATTCGTTTATTTTCAACAATAATAAATTCGGAGACATGTTATTTAAAATGAAAACAATTTACGGTGATAAAATTGATAAATTATGCAAAGTTGATTATAATTATACATTTTCTTTACCCCAATCAAACGGATTTAGAGAGGTTTGTTTTGCACCAACGTAAATATTCGTATTTTTAAAAAAAGAAAAAAAAAAATGTAAACGTTTTATTTTGTTAGAATGTTGAGAGTCATATAAACGATGATTATCCTTCAATATTGGAATTAAAACGTATCACGGAAGAACGATTACTTCAAGAAGTAACCAACAAATAGTAAAAAAACATCGTCTCAAAAACTTCAATTAACGGTTATTTATATAATAAGGTGAGAGAAATCAAAGTAAAAACAAAAAAATATTTTTTTAAACTTTTTTAATGCGATCTATGTGAATCATATATATATATAAACTTATGTTTCGCAGGGTTAGATATACATTTTTTTTTTTTTATTATTTTTGCAAAGCCCATTTTATAAATTAAATCACGATGATGTAAATGGAGATTTTTCATAAGACGAATAAATAACTTTTATCGATTCGGTATCGTCTATGAGTGAATATCTATTGGCAGTACCCTTGGTCGATTGTAACATGTTTGGTATTCGAAAAGGATTAAGAAAATTTTTCGATTTGTAATCCGATGCGTTCGTTCCCAGTCTTGATCTCCCTAGATCATTTAAGTAACTTTCTTTCGGTGGATTAACCGTTTCGCCCGCTATGCTCGATCTTTGTCTGGCATTCGATAGGCCGGGTAAATAAAAAACGTCGCTGTTCAATCGGCACGGTATCGGAGTCGCTTTCGTATTTATCGAAGAAGTATTTAATGCGTTTATATCTATGTCCGTTAAAACTGAAAAAAAAAAAAAAAAAATTAATTAAGTTTAACTAAATCGCATGGAAACGTCATAAATGATAATTTTTTTTTTTATTTAAAGATTTTAATCGTATTAAACTTATTTTTATAAAGCGAACGAATTTTTATTTAAATAAATAAATAATAATATCATTGTAAAATTTTATTAATTTTTGTGTTTTTTTTGTAAATTTAAAACAGAGGAGAGAGATTTTTAAACTCACGTGATAGCCTTCGATTAATTGCACTGTAAGGCACATTATTACTCGATTTATCATCGTCATTGTCTTCTGACCTGCTTTCAGATATGAATAAACTTTTTAAACTTGGCGAACCAAACTTGGACACATCCGGTACAGAATCGGATATGTAGTCTCGTTGAAGTAATGCTGGAATGCATAAGAATTAATTTTGTTTAGATTTGGGAAAAAAAAAAAAAAAAAGAAAGAAATTTTCAATTGATGTATTTTTTTTTTTTTTTTCCGAACCTATTTTGTTTCTAACAGCAAGTAAATCTTCAACGTTACTATTATAACTATTCATATTTTGTTCGTTTTCTCCCTGATGATACGAATCTCTCGAACATTTTAACGCTTGCCTTCTTTCTTTACTAGCCAACGTACATTCCTGTTGGTTGTTTTTTTTTTAAAGAAAAAAATAATAATAATAATTATTATGTATGTAATGTTTTTTCTTTTTTATTCACTCTCATTTCTCTTTTTTTCCACAGACAAAAAAATTGATTGATTATGAACGTACGTACCTCCAACGCATCAAACCAGTCTTCTAATCCTTGTTGAGATCTCAACAATATTCTACCATCTCTTTTAAAATCTAAAGAAATAGCACTATACGTTTTCTTGTTTATCCACGTGACTTTTTCAACATCGACTAGTTTTATCTATGAATGCAGGTAAATGAAAACACAAAAAATTATTATAATTTTCCACATAGAACACGCACACACACACACACACACACACACACACACACACACACACAAAAATACTATTTGTAGTATTTTAAGGTTTTTACAAACCTTAAATATGAATGGACCCATATCTGATATACGATCGAAACCATTATCGGTAGCTTTTCTAAAACAATGAAGGTAATCTCGCGTGAGAATGAAATATCTTTCTTTCCAACGGGCAAATAATTTATCCCTCTGTTGCCATAGTATACCTCTTTGAATTGCGTGACCAGGCAGAGTATTCGGCTGAAACACGTAAATTAAAAGCATAAATAATAATAATAATAATAATTGAATCGAATCGAATTATATTTAAAAATAAATAACGATTTTAAATTTATTACATTTTAGCGAAATTTCGTTTCGTTTCGTTGGTTTAAAAAATAATAATAATAATAATAAAGTACTTCAGGTTCGGTATATAAAACCCATTTTCGTTTTTCATCTCTCTTCTTGATTAAAAAAAAAAAAAAACTTTTTGGGAATAGAAAGAGCGATGGATGGTGGTAATTTACCACCGCGGATCGAATCCCAAACCGAACGTGGTGGTCATTTATTATATCCGAAGAAGAAATCCGGGGAATACCGGAAACGGATTTCAGGAACGGTTTTTTGCTTTGAAACGTGAGACAGTTTTTAAAAAAAAAATTTAGCTTAATGTATCTTCACGCATCTACTTATCTATCTATCTATTTATCGAAAGAAGCAGACGACAGAAATTAAATAAAAAAATAAATTTTGTCATTTTTATTTTTAGCGCAAGATTTCTCCGCGATTTAAAACTTTTGCCAAATTTTAATTTTTTTTTTAAAATAGAAACTTTGACAAAAGTTCAATTTATTATTATTATTATTTTCTTTTTTCTTTTGCATTTAAAACGTTTAAAATTTAATTGATTTTTTTTTTTAATAACAAAACGAAACGAAACGAAAAGGAAAAAAATCCGTGATGGAACCTGTGTGTTGTTAAAATTAACGGTATTATCACGGATCGGTTCGAAACGGAATCGGAGGGAAAAAAAAAAGAAATCGACTTCCGGTTTTTTTTTTATAAATTTAATTAATCGTGAAACCATTTCCATATTTATTATAAATAAATTTATCGGAATCAAATTCAATTTAAATCGCAAAAAAAAAAAAAAAAAATTTAATTTAAACGTTTCCGCCGTTAAATCGTTTTTAATAATGGCGAATGATGAATAATCGATTCGATTGTATAAAATTTCATTTCGTCGCAAAAAAAAAAAAATTAAAATCGGAATGTTAATTAATTTTTTTTTTTTAAATTTTTAATTTAATCTTGGAACGCCACAGCAAAAAAAAAAAAATAAATAAATAAATAAAATACGAGGCAGTGCCAACATTGTAAACACAAAAAAAGTAAATAAAGTGGCATTAAATTCAATTAATAAGAAAAAAAAAAAAAAAAATTAAACATTCCGAAAACGTTTTTATTTTTATTTTTTATTTATTTTATCAAAATCGTTCGCCATTACTGCGTTTAAATAAAATAAAAAAATAAAATTTCGTGACTCGAATCCAAAAAAAATTTGAAAAAAAAAAAAAAAAAACGAAAACGAAAAAAAGAAAATTGCCAGAAAATTTCACGGAAAGTTACAAACGAACAAATTTCAAAAATAAAAAATACGATGAACCGTGAAGGTAAAAAAAAAAAAAAAAATTCTCCCCTCCCCCCCCCCCCCCACTTCCATTTTTTTTTGTTAAATTTAAATAATTAATTTATTTTATTTATTTATTTATTAAATTTGGCTACGACGTTAAACGACGAAACAAACCCAAACGAATTTATTTATTGTCGTGGAATTAGAAAAACCACCGCTTGTTTTTTTTCGTTTTCTCTCATTCGAATTTTGTTCACGTAGTTAAAGTTCCGCTTCGGGGGGCGGGGGCGGAGGCGGGGGAGGGGGAAACGAACTCTTTTATTATTTCGTAGTTTGATAACGTTACATTTTAACGGTTGACCTTTGACCATAATTAGTAAAAGAGAGAGAGAATTCCGTATGTATGTACGCATTGCGATTTTTTTTTCTACGTTCGGATATCGTCACGTAATTGATAAACGAACCGCAATTTTCCTTCCCCTCCCCACCCTTCCATTCTCGAATTCTAAGAGAGACAAGCTGTCTGCTGACTCTCGTCGATCACTTTAAAATTACGTCTTGTATTATCTCGACGTCGGTTTTTATTTACATGGAACTTTATCAATTTTTGAGGTGGGGGGGGGTAACCGCTTCTGTTTCCGGTAATTTCGATAACGTTTTCCCGTATCAACGTCCTCCGAACGATATTCATTTCCTTTTTCTTTATGTCTTTTGTTCTTTCTTCTTCTTTTTCTCTTTCCTCCCTCCTCCTCTTACCTCTACCTTCCCCCTTCTTTTTACCCCCTCTTTCGTTTTGCAGCCCCGCGGCGGGAAGTAGTACGGCATTCGTGATTATTTTAATTTATTTTTAGAAGAAAAATCAATTCCATTTTATTTTTAACAATTTTTTCTGATTGATTGTTGTTAAGGAAATAAATAAACGGGGGGAGGGGGGGAAAAAAACCTTCTTGCATTTCTGGTTGTTGTTGTTGTTGTTGATGGAATTTAACAAGCAAACAAAAAAATTCTTATTAAATAAACGATTTGACATTCGGAAATTTTATTACCAAACAGGTTTTATTTTTTTTCATTTATTTTTACAAAATGGCGGACTCGATTTTTTTTCTGTTTATATTTAAATATAAAATTTTTTTTTTTTGTTTAAACTCGTGTCGTGTAGGAAATCGTCAGCCTGGTTTACATTTTTTTTTTTTTTTTTTTCATACCTCGTTCTTATGATTATGTGATTATTTTTCTTCTGCTTCTTCTGCTTCTGCTTTTAAATATTTCATTCTCAGCGGGATTCATTTCGATTTTTACGATTCGCGAATTAGCCTACCGGTAAATTTTCATCCGATTACGGGATGGGGAAGAGCAAAAAAAAAAAAAAAAAAGTACCGGGAAATAATTCGAGCAGACATTTTTAAACGAAACACGAATAGAAAAAAAAAAAAAAATAAGTAATGTTATGATACGATCAAATTCGAACCACCAACCATAACCGCGAGCTCTAATTCAGGTTCAAGAGAAAGGAAAGAAAAGAAAAAAAAAAAAAAAAAGAAATTGAGGAAACCGAGCGAATGAAAATAATTAAAAAATAAATTTCTTGTTGTTGTTGTTTTATTGTCTAAGACAAAAAATCTGATGAAATTGTTGTCATACACCCGTTCGCGAACGGTTACACGTACAAACACAGACAAACACAAACACTCGTCAGATAATTAACGAATATTTTATTTATTTTTAAATCGAATTTCCTTTTTTTTTTTTTTTTTCTCTTATACTTTTACTTTCCCACGTTTTGTTTGTAGCAGACGATTAAATTAATTAAAAATAATTTTGCGCTCGTTTAGATACCACAATTTGACAAGAGCAAGAAAGAGATAATCAAACTCGTGTATGTATCCGATCCCTAATTTTTTTTTTTTTTGCTCGCGTTTCCAAGGTTTTTACCTAAAGCAAATTTAATTGCTCCGAGTATTTTTGCTATTAAGATATACAATTTAATAATAATAATAATAATAATTTTTTGTCTGATGGTACCTTCCTTTGGAATTTCATAATTTATTTATTTATTTTTATAAAAATTATTTTCTCACACACACAAGAGAGAGAGAGAGAGAGACATTTGACCCACAAAAATTTCCTTTTTTATTATCATTTTTTTTAAATTTAAAAATTTATGTTATTTAATTGTGGTCAAACAAGTATTTAAAATAAGTTCTCCACCCGACTCTTTAATAATAATAATAATAATAATAAAAACAAATTTAGAAATTTTTTAATGGCTTTTAAAATAAACTCACATAACATCGCGTTAAAAAATAAAACGACTTTCTTATTGCTTTATTCACGTTTTGTTTTATTAACGTTTTTTTTTTTAATGATTATTTCGCCGCATAATCTGGCACGGGACTTTGTCTTCCGCAATAAAATTTGCACACCGAGTATAATAATTTAAAACCGCAAAATCCAAACGGGGGGGGGCGGTAGAGGAAAGGGGGGAAAGAAAAACAAAAAATAAATTAATTAACCATTAGCCGCTTAGTCGAAACGTTTCCATTATTATTATCATCATTAATATTGGGAGAAAAACAAAACAAAACACAAAAAACTTTCTCTTATTTCCTGTTTTATTTTGCTTCCATTAATTTTTTTTTTTTTTTTTTTTTTTTTTAATTGCAGATATTTTGCTATAGTTCAAACGATTTCGACAAATTTTCGGATAAATCAAGGACGAAGAGAAATTTTCCGACGAAAATCCACGGAGCAAAAGGAAAATTGGAGTCGCAAAAGGCGCACGACGAAGCATAAGGTAAGTGCCGTTTTTAAATGTCTTTGGTCATGGTCTGATTATTGTCTCGTTTTTGACATTAGTTGCCCGACAACCGATCCGAAACCCCCTCCCCACTCCTTACTCCCCCTGACATTGCGATGTATAATGATGCCTGGAAGGTCTCAAAATATTATATTATTATTAATATTACCGTAAAAGGAAATTTTAAAAAATATGACAAATTCGAACAAAATTTAGGCGAGCCCGAAAACGTTTTTTTTTTTTTTTTTTTTTTTTTTTTTCAACTCCCTTCCATTATTCTTCTTTTATTTCTTTCTTTCTTTTTGCTATTATGCATCGTTTAACATTTTTTGCGATGATTCACGTTAATTAACCGTAACGTTAAATAAGATGGCAGGCAAATGACAACTCGGCAAATAATAAGGTTCGTTTCATTTTTTCCAAGTACAAAAAAAAAAAAAAAATTTTTTCGAAGGCGATGAAGGGTAGCAAAAAAACGGGTTAACGTCCTGGAGAAAAAAAAACGGTCGTAATCGTCAAACGGTTTTTTTTTTTTATTTTAAATTAATGACGAACGTTTGACAATAGCAAAAAAAAAAAAAAAGGGAAAAATTGAGAAACGAAAAGGTGAGATTTCGAATCCGCCATCGCGAAATTTGTTTTTGTTTTTTTTTCGTCACCCCCTCCGCCCCCCCTTAAATAATTTTTTTTTCCCCCTTCAATAGAATTATATTGTTCTGTCGCGAATCATTAATAACTCTAAATAAATAATTTTCAATGGCGAAAATATAAAATAATAATAATAATAATAATAATAATAAATTTCTTTTTTGTGTGCGTGTGCGAGCCGCGGATCGAAATTTAATTTGAATTTTTTTTTTTTTTTTTTTTCATTGAATCGAAATCGGGTTAAGGTTTTCTTTTTTCATTTCGAAACGGGCTAGGTAAGCATTCAAAAGAAAGAAAGAGAAAGAAAGACATGAAAGATTCAAAAAATAAATAAATAAATAAAGTAGGAGAGCTTTAAAGTCCAAACGACGATTATGACATTTTTAATAAAAAATCAGGTTCCATTCTTGAATGTGACTAATTCACGGTTAAAATGAATCATTTTTACGTACGCACGCACGCACGCATGTTACACCTTTCTTTCCTCCCTGCCCCCCACTTCCCCCCCACGGAAGGCCGGCCTTCGCATTGCTTTCTATTTTTACTTTTCTTATTCCCACCCTCAAGGTATACGATCGCATAATACTTTACGCCGCCTTATTATCATTAATGAATAATCATATGGGGGTATCGGATATACGCGTTCGTTTTAAACTACCCGTCTTTGCCAAGTGAGAGAGAGAGAGAGAGAGAGTGTGTGCGTAAGGAAAAAAAAATTATTATTATTATTATTAAAAACCGGAAGAAAAATAAAATTAACCGGAACTGATGACATTCATTCATCGCCGTCATTGTTTATCGTTAATAAAATTCGACTCGTATTTCGTTTAAAACAAATATGTATCAAGACAATTTTCTGGTTGTTGTTGTTGTTGTTGCGGTTGTCGTCGGAGATGGTTGTTGCGTGTGTGCGTACGTACGCATACGTATAATTTAAAAAGGAATGATGATGATGAAAATTGAATAGTTTTTAGAGCGTTGAAAAAAGCATATGGGGATCGTCGTTAAAAAAAAAAGTAATTAATTGAGCTTTCTTCCCCATAATGTAACATAATAACTAATGATAATAATAATAATAAGTTCAAGAGTTAAAATAATAATAATAATAATAATAAAAATAACAACAACAGTGATACCAATTACCGATACTATTGATAAGAATAAAAGTTCGAACCAGACAAGAAAAAAGAAGAAAAATTTCCTTAAAAAATGAGGAGCGCGGGGCGGGGGGGGAGATACGTGAAAAGTTGTGCCGTGAAGTTGATTAAAAAAAAAAAAAAACTTAAAAGGTTTTTTTTCGGGGGGAGGAGGGGAAGGAAGGGGGAGGAAAAGGAGGGAAAATCGCGTTTTGCGTGTCTCGTTCGCGCGAGGTTCGTTTCGAATTCGAAAAAAAATGCTGAAAAATTCGTACGAGTTAGCAGGATTTGCCTTGCAAAGCAGAAGAAAACAGAAACAAAATAATAATAATAATGATGATGATAATAATAATAATAATAAACATTAAAATAACAAATTAGTTACGTTACGTAAAAAACGAAACGATCATTTATCAAATCAAATTATTAACTTGGTTCGCTACTGGAAAGAAAAAAAAAAAAAAAAAACTCATTTCATTTTCCGTAATCTTCTTCTGCTTTTTCTTCTGCTTCTTCTTTCTTTCTTTCTTTCAAACCAATTAATTACACTTGTGAAAAAAAAAAAAAACAAGTTAAATTATAAAGTCTCTCTCTCTCTCTCTCTCATCCAACGGTAGCAAAATATATAATTTAAAAAGAAAATAAATAACGAAATTAAACGTGACTTCCATTTTTATACGTAAAAAAAAAAAAGACGACGACAAACAACGACAAACGACAAACAACAACAACAACAAACAAAAAATATATAAAAAATTATTATTACATGTTTTTTTTTTTTTTTTTTCATTTGGCATACTTTTTCGCATATAACGGCCTGACGCATAATTTTTTTGAATTCCATTTACGAATAATATTTTGCAATTGTTTTTTTTTTTTAAAAATTTTGCTACTAATACGAATAAATTCACTTTCTAATTTTTTATAGCAAAAAAAAAAAAAAAAAAAAAAAAAATTTGCTACCGTAAAAATAAAAAAAAAAAAATTTTTTTCTCATCACGCGTAATAATTATAAAAAATAAATTCATTTTATTTATCGTTCGCCGATCACGTGTTTTTCATTTATTATTATTATTATTATTATTATTATTATTATTATTATTATTATTATTATTATTATTATTATTATCATTAACATTTTTTTTTTAATTTCAAATTTAAATTTAAGAAAAAATTTCAAGCGTGGAAGAAAATCTTTCGATTTAATTAAATTTTTAAAAAGAAAATTTTTTTTTTTTTTTTTTGCATTTCTTACGTGCCGGTATAAAAAAATAAAATGGCGGATCGGTGATCGGAAGGAATCGCGAAAACTCGAAAAAAATTATTCGATTCGAAATTTCATTTCGAAAAAATGATTAAATTAAGATGGAAAAAGACAATAATGATGATAATAAGAAGAAAAAGAGAGAGAGATAAAGAGTGGGAAAAAAAAATTTAAAAAAAAGCACGAAATGTATCATATTCGTTATGAAAAAAAAGAAAAGATGAATCGAAAGAATAAAAATAGATGCGTTAATTGACTCGAACGCGATTCATTTTCGTCGAATGGAAACAAAAAGAAGAAAAAATTCTATTAGAACAAAAGAAAGAAGAAAGAAAAGAAAGAAAAGAGAGAGAGAGAGAGAGAAAAAATATAAAATTTTTTTTTGTTTTCCCATACACAACAATGAACTCGATTTCAATCAGTTAATGATATTTCATTACAGCTATGAAAAACTCTCTCTCTCTCTCTCTCTCTTTCTCTCCTTGAGCAAGGACGTTAAATACCTAAAGAATTTGCTTTCAATTGCTGACAGGTACAAAAAAACAACAACGAAAACGTCGTCAGGTATCACGCGACAATAAATAAAAATCGGTCGAATAATAATAATAATAATAATAATTTACGCCGCGTTCGCAATACAAAGCCTTAAAAAATTAATTACTCTTTTTTTTCTTTCGGGATTCTTACGAGGAGTGGCACTCTTCATCATCATCATCATCATCATCATCATCATTATCATCAATTAACCTTTTTTTGGGAAAGATTAAACGATGACGACTATGAATCGTATAATAATAATAATAATAATAATGAAAACTTTACGAAAAATTTAAATTATTTTAAAATTTATAAAAGAAGAAAAGAGAGAAAGAAAGAAATTTTTTTTTTTTTCTCGTCATTTAAATCATGAACCTGAAAATGGCATCGAACTCTCCCCCCTCCCCCCCGAATAAATTATTATTATTATTATTATTATTATTATTATTATTATTATTATTATTATTATTTCCGCTAGAAATTTTTTTTTTTTTTTTTTTTCGTTCATCGAAACAAATGCTTATTCATTTAATGTTTACCCTGAATTAATTTACCTCCTTTAAATATTTTCGTGACGGTGAATTATTATTATTATTATTATTATTATTATTATTATTATTATTATTATTATTATTATTACTCGTACAGGAATGTGTCGCTTTTGTATATACTATACGATTTCCCAACCAACTCGGGTCACCTTTTTTTTTTCGTACCGGTTTTGAATGAAATTTTAGGGAGGGAGGGAGGGAAGGGAGGAAATTCCAAAACGTGTCTGCCAACAACATGTGCTGCGTAAGCAACGAAAACAAGGAAAGAAAGAGAGAGAGAGAGAGAGGGAGGTAATGATGTTTTGAATGAGTTTGGGATTACCTAAAATTTGTCACACACACGCACACGCACTCACGCACGCACACATACGCATCTTACATGTGGGAAATACGTAATTAAAAATATTGTTTTATTTAAAAATAAATTCGTCGAAAATGACAAATAATAATAATAATAATAATAATAATAAACACTTGTAATTTTACCGCGTGATTAAATAATATACGGGTTGACATCAGTCGTAAGAAAAAAAGGTGGGGGGGTTGCGAGGGGGTACGAAAAATCGCATTCGAACGTTTTTTTTTTTTTGCTAATGGTTTCCGAGAGAGAGAGAGAGAGAGAGAGAGAGAGGGGGGGGGAGGGGAAACGTTAATTACAAGAAATTTACTTTTACTAATAAAACGACTACTTATTATTACTACAACGAACAATTTTTCTTTTTGCACGAAAGGATTTTTTTTTTTTTTTTTTTTGCTTTCCGCAATTAGTTTAATGGAACTTTAATAGAAGTTGAAGTTGAAAAAAATTCTCCGCGACTTTCTTTTTAAAATTAAATTCAAATTTATTATATCGTTATATAATTTACCATGCGAAAAACAAAAAACAAAAAAAACAAAAACATAATGCGAGAAATGTTTGCAGCAAATGGCGAAAAGAAAAACATAAACGCATTTTCTTTCATTTTTTCCCTTTTTTTTTTTTGTTGTTGTTGTCGTAATAATAATGATTTTTTAATTTTGACGAATTTTTATAAAAAAAATTAATTATCCCGATGATAATAATAATAATAATATTACACGCGATCGATCGATCAAAATCAATCATTTTTAAATTTGACAATTGGACGGGCCGGCCATTTTCTTTTTCTTTTTCTATGTGTATTTTGAATTTTATTAAAAATTTAGCGTTTCCGACATTTTTTTTTTTTTTAAATAGAAATTATTCACTTTTGAAAAAAAAAAAAAATAGGAAAACAATGTCGTCAGGTTCTCGTTGAGTTACGACGTGGAATTTTTAACGCGAAATATAACTATTATCGATTCATTTAGGATGCAAGAACAATGCACTGACTGACTCCCTCCCTGCCTACTTGCCTCCCTGCCCCCCCTGCCTTTTTTTTAAAATGAAAAAAAATTAAAAAAGAGAGAGAGAGAGAGAGAGAGATTGATCGAACACCAACCTCGGGTAAGACATGAATAACGTTTATCACAGAAATTAGCAGAAACCACCGGAAGTGGAACGATTTCGAAAAAGAGAGAAAAAAAAAAAAATTTTTTTTTGTTTTTGTCGGCTGTTTAAATATTAAACTTATCATCGCGTTTTATGAGTCTATTTAAAGATTAAATAATGTGTGTGTGTGTGTGTGTGTGTGTGTGTGTGAGAGAGAGAGAGGGAGAGAGAGAGATAGAGAAAAAGGCTAACGTACTTTTTTCTTATTTCCTAATTTCCGGCATTTTCTAATTTTACTATTCTCCGATGTATCATCATCATCATTATCATCCTCATTATTATTATTTTTATTATTATTATTATTATTATTATTTTTCGAAACGGGAAATTTGCAATGAAAATACTAAAAAAAAAAACAATTTTCTCCGTTTTTAACGTATTGTAAAAAAGGGGCGTTCATAATCAATCAATGAATGTTGAACGCTGCGAATTGTTTTTTTTTAACCAATATTATTATTATTATTATTGCGAACGTTGTAAAAGAAAAACGAGGATTGAGGTTGGAGAGGGAGAGAGGGAAAGAACTCAGAGGTTAATTTTTTAATTTTTCAGCTACCGCCCCCCCTCCCCCCACGATAGAGAAAATTATATTTGTATTCAATATATACATAAACTCCGTGTTTTGTTTTACATTCGTTTTGTTTCGTTTCCGTTTTATCGATTAATCGATTAATCGATTTATCGATGCACGATTCAAAAAAAAATTTATTGAAATTTAATATACATATATATGGGGAAACATAAACAAAACGAAGGGAATAAAACAGAAACGAAAACACTAATAATAATAATAATCGCGAGAAAAATTATAATTCATGATGATGGAGGTGATGGGGGGGCGGGGGGGGGCGGGGAAAACTATCATGAGCAATGTTTGTAAGTAACAAATCAATTTGTCATCTCTTCAAGTAGTTTTTTTTTTTTTTTAACAATAACATACATATCAACGCAAAATTTATCAAATTATTTAACTTGATTATTAATAACCATAATTATCAATTTTTGTCGCTTGTTTGTTTGTTTGTTTGTTTTTGTTTTTCATTGTAAATTACGATGGCGGTAACGTTACTACAAATTCAAATTTTAATTGATTATTATTATTATTATTATTATAATCACGGATGATTTCATTTGATGATGATGATGGTTCGAAAAAAAAAAAAATTACCGTTTCCGGTTTTATTACCTAATAAGGTACTCGTTATTCATAGTTACAAATCGTTATTGATTCGAGTACGAGTTGGGCGGGGAAAGGGGGGAGGGGGCAGGCAGGCAAAGTATTTCGAATTTGTGTGTCCGATAAAAATAATAATAATAATAATAATGATAGAGTTTAGGTTAATAAGAATATTGTCACACGGTGTTGACGCATGTATGATATTCATTTGTTTTTCCAAGTACCGCTACTACTACTACTACTACTACTACTGTCCTACGCGTGGGTGGATGGTGTGTGTGGATGATGTCTAAGCTCAGGGAATTCACGCACGTATGTGTGTGTCTGTCTTGTCTATATGAATATGCTTTAAAATATTTACAAGAAGATGATGAGTAATGAATTGAATGAGGTGGGACAGCCACGCACGCACACACACACACACACCATTCCATACTGTGTTTGAGAGTAGAGAGAGTAGGGGGCAAGTTTAAAATCAAGGTAATTAGTATGATACACACAAACACACACAATGAGATATTCAATGAAAATATGATTACACAATTTATTATTATTATTATTATTATGATGGGTAAAAAAAAAAAAAAAAAAACAATGCAATTGTGAAAATTTAAAACTAATGCAAATATTTATTTAAATGGTTTTTTCATTTTATTTTTTATTTTTTGTTTATAAATGAAAAATGAGTAAATAACACAAGGGGAGAAAAATAAATTGGAATTTAATTAAAGATGATGATGATATTATGATGACATTGAATCAATTACGAAAAGGTTTAAATGCAAATTCTAATTTTTTTTTTTTTTTTTTTGGATACGACAATTTTTTACTTAAATGAACAGGTTGAATGCTGTCGTTTAAAAAAAAAAAAAATTTTGGTTTTTGTCGAATTAGGGGTTTAACGAATAAGGGTTGTTTAGAATTTTAAAACGATGAAAAAAAAAAAATGATTTGAAAGGAGAAAGTGTTTTTTTTTTTTACCTTTCATGTTTTAAAATATTGGCATTGAATTTATCATGCGAATAAGAGAAAAAAAGTAAAAAAAAAAAAAAAATCTTAACTTACCTGACAATAAAAAATATTTTTCCCTTCTTGTCTCTGTAGTGCTCTTTCAACTCTTAATACAGTTGGCGAATCCATAATCGATTGAATATTATTACTTTTTACTTTTGAATTTTGGTCTAAATACATTTTTTTTTTTTATAAACAAATTAAATATTTAGACAGATTAAATAAATAAACAGAATAAAAAATAAAAAAAAAATTTTTTTTATTTAAATTAATACAAAAAAAAAAAAAAAAAAACACTTTTTGTAATTTTACTTTTTAAAGAGAGAAAATAATAATAATAATAATAATAAATAGAATTTGATAGAATCTTATTGAGGTTTAACCATGTCAAGATATTACTTGTAACTGAAATGTTATTTTCAGTTCAATTGAGTGCATTGCGATTGCGAGTAGAAAGGGGGGATAGTAATAGGAATAATCATGATGGTTCAACCCTACATTTGCACGGTAATTTGAAAGAATCAAAGTAAATAGAGTATAATAATTAACAAAATCGAGTTAAAATTATTAACATCTATCGAAAGTAAACAAAATACAAAAAAAAATAATTTAAAAAGAAAACAAAAATTAATAAAATAACCTTAAAATGAAAATTTTTTAAGACCAAAAACATGTAACGTCTGCTAAAAGTAACAAATAAATTGACAATATCTAAGCACGCGATAAGCTAAATAAATAAACGGTGTCGATTTGTTGTGATTATAATAATTAAATTTTAATTTTAATTTCTATAACACTCGGTGTTTTGAACTTTTGAAAGTTGGCTATAATATAGTTTTTCTGGTGAAAACAAAAATGACAATGGGGGGGGTTGTGATTAAATTTTGTGATTTGTTTTTATTAATGTAATTAATAACTTTGTACAATTAAGTGATTAAATTTTATTTAAAAAAATGAGTTTTGTTGACAAGGAATTATTACTCGCTTGCTGTCGAGGAGATGTAAATGGTGTTAAATATTTTTTAGATCAGGGTAAATAATAATTATTTGTTTTCAAATCATATTAATAAAAGTAATTTTTATTTATTTTTTTTTTTTATATATATATATACATACATTTTGGTGTAATTCACCTTTAAGAATTCACTATAAGTATGACAAAATCGAAAAACGAATATTTTTTAGGAGCAAATATGAATGTCATTTGTCCTAATGGAAGAACATCATTCGGGGCAGCAGCCCAATTTGGAAATATTGAAATTCTTCAATTGTTACTTAATAGGCGTACGAATAACGATTGTATTGATGAAAAAAATTATCCTCACATAGAGCCAAAAGTAACCGAAAGTACAATAAACAGAGTGCAGAGTGATAAAAGGACTTCGAATTCAAATTTAGGATATTATGTTTATGTTCACAGTGAACAGAGTTCGTTTGAGTGCTCCAATATGGGTAGTGATTGCAAAGTGGACAATTTGAATAAAAGTGAATGTAATTCTAACATTGGAGCAAATTTGAATTATTCCAATGAAGAATGCAATGATTTTTTTTTATCTAAAATGAAAAAAACAGCTTATGATTTGGCAACTTTTAATGATCCATGCGTGCGAAGGGATCCGAGGTTCAATTCGAAAAAAAGTGTGAGTGATTTAAATATTACAAGCGAAGATGGGGAAACAACCCCCGAGGGAATGGATAAATTAGAATGGGATATGGAAGTGAAAGAAAACAACATATTAGTTTCATCAGATGTTGATGATCCTTGGTGTGAATTTTATTATTGGTACACAAGTATTTTATTACAGACTGATTACCTTTTAAAAGAAAAACCTTCTGCAATTGATATCGATAGAGAAGATCAGTTTGGGTGTAGAGCATTACATTATGCAACTGTAGAAGGTCATATTGAGGCTGTGAAGTTGTTGATAAGTGCAGGTAATGATTAATTACCAATACAGCAATTCTAAGGAAGAACAATTTTACAGAAATTCGACCGTTATTTTTAGTGACGTCATTTTACAAAAAAAGTGTTTTAAAATACTCATTAAAAAATCAGATGCCTAATATTAGTGGAAATAAAATTAATCGTATATAAATCTGCATCCATAAATAACAAATTTATAAAGGAATATAATCATCCACACACACACATTTTAATCACTTTTATTAAAGCTTAACAAAAAAATCTGTTTCGAACAGATGATGTTACAATTACTATGATATTTTTATAATTTCAATTATTTTACAGGTTGCAAAGTGAATGTTGGAGATTCTGATAATTTAACACCTTTGCACATGGCAGCAGCCAAAGACAATCCTGAAATAGTCGAGTTATTAATTGCTGCTGGAGCTAATGTACATTGTAAAACGACAGATAGAATATCACCGTTACACGTTTCCGCATCCAGAGGTCTACTTCAAAATGTTAAATTATTAATCAAAGCGAAAGCATACATTGATAGTCTGGACTCATCCGATAGGAGTCCTCTTTTTATGGCTGTATCCAGGTCACATCAAGACGTGGTGGCTTATTTATTAGAAAATGGTGCTAAAGTCAATTTGGAAGAAATTCACGGTAGTTTTTAGTTAATTCGTTTAATCGTGTGTGTGTGTGTGTATTGTTGATCAATATCTAATCGAAATTTTATTAACACAGGGTACACTCCATTGTACGAAGCAGTTTGGCAAAAAAATACAGAAATCGTTAAATTGTTATTGAGTGCGGGTGCAAAAGTAACACAATCCCATCATTTGTTGCATTATGCAGTTTTACATCGACATAAGGAAATGGTTTCTCTATTGATATCCGCCGGTTGCATAATAAATTTAAGGGACGAAAATGGCGACACTCCGTTAATAGTTGCCGCCAAAACGCATCAAGTCGATATAGCTAGAATTCTACTGCAAAACGGTATGCGTGCGCGCCATTTTTTAAAAATCATTTCAATTTTTTTTTACGTGCGTTTGTCGTAAGTATGAAATTTAAATATTTCAGGAGCTTCGATAAATTGCAAAAGTTACGTTACGGGTAATACTCCTTTGCACGAGATAATTTGCAACGCGTCGGGAGGATATCAAAAATTCAACGAAATGTTTTCGGTATTTCAAGAGTACGACGTTAATTTAGAAGACGAATCGAATTCTGGTCACACGGCACTTTGTTTGGCTTTAATAAAAAGATTCGACGATGCAGCTGCCACGTTGATACGTCACGGAGCCAACGTCAATCACAGATACATTTATCAACTTCATTTAATTGGCAGCCTTTTGCTTCGGGGTAATCGTTTCCTTTTCGAATTACTCATACACGCGGGATTTCATTTTCGAAACATTGAATTTTCAAATGAGCCCTCCAGTCCTATAGAAAAATGGTTAGCGTATTTAAAAGTAAATCCCTTGAGGTTGTACGATTTATGTCGAATTAAAGTCAGATCTCAATTTAAAACGAAAATTTACGAAAAAGTTTCCTCGCTCGTCTTACCTCCCACAATAAAAAATTCACTCAAATTAGAAGACATTCGAAATTAAGTGAGTTTTTTTTTTATATTTAAAATTTAATTACCGATTAAAAATAATTATAAATAAATAAATAAAAAATTTTGTATACCAGTTGTAATATAATAATTTAAAAACAAAAAAAAAAAAACCGTTAATCAGTATATATGTAAATCAAGCCAAATAATTTTATAAATATAAATAATTATTTAAAGTTTATATTAATTTTTTATTTTATTTTAATGCACTTCGTTAGTTAAACATCCATCAAAATTTCTACGAAATGACAATTTTTTTTATTATTTTTATCACGATTATTTTATAATTAAATAAATTTTGTATAAGTATTAAAAATTGTCATTATTTTAATCGATTAGATTTTAAAATTTAGTATTTATAAATAAATTATTGTTTGTTTTAGTTAATTTTTTTTATTATTATGATCGAGTTTATGAAAATAAAGTTTACTACGATTTTATTTATTGAAGATTATTTCTATTATATCCTTTCATACGTGATATTATTGGTTAATTGTGGAAATAAAATAAAATATTATAATTTTAATGTTTAAAACAAACGTTTCATTTTATAAAAATATTCTTCAAGTTTTAACTTTAATAATATTTTTAAATGACTTACAAACAGCTGTTGAGTAAAAAAAATTTTTTTAGGTTGGCAGCCTTTGTTGAAAGAGCGCGGTAAATCATATGCTTGCTTCGTTGAAAGTAATGACTGTTATAAGTGCCTTGTGAAAAGTATTATTTTTTTTTTTTTAAACGATGCCTTACGCGACAAGATCGAGTGTGATTGATTTTCCTAAAAAAAAATTAGTTAGACAAAGTGTTAAAAACACTTCTTCTAAAGAATCTGACATCACACCGAAAAAAAATGAATGCATTAAATTTTTATCCGAGTCTGCTAGTTCAAGTGCCAGAAAAGCATTACACAGCTGTGATACAATTATTGGAAGGCAAAAAGAAATAGACGAACTTAAAAAATTTATTTCGAAACATTTAAACAGTCAAACTTCTGGAAGTATTTATATATCGGGATTGCCCGGCACTGGAAAAACCGCTTGCGTAAATTATATAATAAATGAACAACAGGTATTATAAAAAAAAAATTACATATGATATTGATAGAAATGATTGATGTGATGATTTCATAAATATTATTTGAAATTTTTTAGGCTACCAGTCATTTTCATTTAATTAAAATCAATTGCACTGCATTTAATTGTTCAACGTCTGTATTTAAAAGAATTTGTGAAGAATTAAAATTAAAATGCAAAATTAAAAATGAAAGGCATGCAGTGGATTGTATCGAAAAGTTTCTTATTAAAAAGCATAAAATGATGTTAGTAATTTAAAAATTGATATTTTATGTATTCAAAAATTTTTTTATAATGTTTTTAACACTGCAGACAAAAAATATTAATCATTCTCACTAATAAAAAAACTTCTTTTCTTTTAGACTTTTAATTTTAGATGAAGTCGATCAACTTGAAAGTAAATCACAATCAGTTTTGTACAGAATATTCGAATGGCCATCTTTGAAAAATTCAAAGTTTGTATTAATTGGTATAGCTAATGCAATGGATTTTACTGACAGGCATCTACCAAGGATTTGTAACAAAAATCATCTTCAGCCAACATTGTTGCATTTCACACCATATACAAAAGAAGAAATAGCAGACATATTAAAAACGAGGCTTTTGAATGTGAGGACTGATTAAAAATAAAATTTTTAAAAAACTAAAACATGTTTATTTTTGAACTGCATAATTTTTGAAAAATTTTGTACTTTACAGGCAGGAGCTGATAAAATTTTTGCACCAGGTGCATTAGAATTGTTATCCGCTAAGGTTGCGGGGACTTCAGGAGATATTAGGAGAGCATTGGATTTAGGAAAACGAGTTATCGAAGTAGTCGAACAAAATCAAATCCCAGTTTCAGGTAATATAAACACATTTCTATTTTGTTTAAGTAAAGAACTTTTAAAAGTTAATATTAAAATATCATTTTAGAACCTGTGACACAAAGCAATTCCCAAAATAAAAATGACAATATCAATTCAGATGTAAAAAAGACTCCTTTAAAATCTGCTAGTCAAATAGAAGGAATTTTTAATAAAATGATAGACAATGCCAAAACTCCACCTAGAAAAAGACTTAATTTTCTACAAAAATCACCCAAAAAAAGTCTGAAAAATTTATTAGATAATTTTGAAAAAGAATGTGATTCAAGAAATTGCAATGAATCACCTGCATCCAAAGAAAAAAGTTTAAATGTGAATTGTGATAGAATATTAAGGAAATCGCCTAGAAAATTAAAAATGATAAGTAATGAGACTGAATATGATGAAAATTTTGCATCTCCTAAGAAAAGAGCAAAAATTTTAATTTCTGAAGAAACGGACGCAGACAAAAAGTCTATATTTAATGAAAATACTGTGTTGAGAAGGTCCCCCAGAAAATTACAATTTGACGTAAATGCTATGGATGTGTTAAATGTAGTTAAAGGAGTTTATGGATCTAAAAACTTTAAACACAATGAAGAATCTGCATTTCCGTTACATCAAAAATTATTAATATGTTCTTTATTATTGATGATTAAAAAGGGGAAAAAGCAAGATTTGAATATAGGAAAGGTATGGTTAAAATTTATTATTCTTGCAAAAAAAAATTCCAGTGCGAATTAATTAAAATTTGTACGGTTATTTTCAGCTTCACCAAATTTATTCAAAAGTCTGTACTAGTAAAGGTTTGACTGCCGTCGATAAGTCTGGTTTTATTTTTCTTTGCAAACAAGTTGAAATGACTGGAATAATACAAATTGGAAAAGGTCAAGGAATCCTTGCCAAGGTTTCACTACAATGGGACGAATCCGAAGTGACAAATTCTCTTAAGGATCATAATCTTTTAGCATCGGTTTTAAATGATAATTTAAAATTAATTTAAATTTTTAACAAAATTATATATATATTTTACCCTTTTTTTTTTTTTTTTTTACTCATTTTATATTTTTATAATTTTTTATTGAATGGTTTTTAAACAAAAAATTTAACTCGTCATTTACGTATTTGATTGAAGCATGAATTTTGTACAAGAACTTATTTATTAAAGAAATAAACAATAAAACAAATCAAATTTAATTAATTTTAATCAACTTAAATTATGTATTTATTAGTTTTTTTTTTTTTTACGAATAATCGCAAATTAAAATGATATTAGGGGAAAAAAAAGCGAAAGTTTTAATAATACATAAATTATACATAAAAAAATCACTTATTAAATTATTATAATATATTTTTTTAACGATCATTAAATTATAAAATTTTTAATTCATTAATAATAAATTTTTTTTTTTTGTACATTTTAAAGAGACTTTTTAAACAAAATTGTTTTTTTATTTATTTAAATACTAAATTTCGATAAATGAGCATTTTAAAATGACAAACCATCGAATCGAAACCTTCTATGTAAAAAATTAATTATAATTTAAAAACGCTCTGTTTATGTTTACAATTTATTTATATATTACTTGATGTAATATAAAATTAAAAAATTAGTTATTAGTTAAATAATTAGTAAATATGGCAAGAACATTTAAAAATTTAAGAAAAGGACTGGGTTTGTATTATTATTATTATTATTATTTATTTAAATTTAATATCGTATCTTAATTTTTCTCCGGTTAAATAAAATTTTAAAAAAATTATTTTTAACGGTTTTTCTTTTGTGTTTTTATTTTTATTTTTTTTCCAGTATGGATATTTAAAAAAATATATCAGTTTTTAAATTTCGTTTTTGCTTTTTTGGAAATGCACTTGGTTAAAATTGTAGCATTTTCAATAATGGCTTTATGTTGCAGTACTGTAAATAATTATTATTATTTAAATTTTTTTTTTTATAAATAATTTATTATAATGATTACAATTGTAAAATTATTTATTATTTTAGGTGAATTCGGTACATTTATTAATCGTGTTGATATTAATTGTTTGCGTAATGTTTGGAATATCCGCATTGAGATTTTCTTTTTATCTCATCGGTCCATTTCTTGCATTGATTTTAATATTAAAAATGTTGTATCAAACGAAATTATTTTCTCATTTGGATAATCCAGTTAACTGTTCGGTAAGGATTTTGTTTTTAAATATATTATTCAAATTTATTTATATATACAAACAATTTTTTTTTTTTTCCAGATCGCAAGCATCAGTATACGAAGTACAATAGAACGTACAATTGTTGATCTTGAATGGTGGGGATTTAAATTATTAAACGAAAATGAAAAAATTATTGAATATTTTCAAAATTATATTGTTGTACTTGTTGTTATGACATTTCAAACCGTTATTAAAACGAGGCAAAAGTAACATTTTCATATTAGTTTTTTTTTTTTGTAAATGCACACAAGATAAAGTTTTTATATATATTTTTAGGATAATAAGAATGGATGCTGGAAAACCACCCAATATACCACCGGTTATGTATATTCACGTGTCGAGAAAAGATGCTGATAAAAGTTTAAAATTATGTTTAAAATATTTAATAAATTATGGATTTTATAAATTTGGTGTTGAGGTGATGTTATCCTTTTTTTTTTTTTTTTTTTTTTCTGTTAATGTTAAAAGTCGTTACGAATTTGTGGAATAAATGAAATTTTTTTTTTAATTTTTTTTCCAGATCACGTTGTCGTTTTGCGTATTCACAATTGCTTACAGAATGGATATTTTTTCATTCGTATACGCCATATGGGTTGCAATTTTATTCCTTCCACAAAGATCAAAATTGGCAGTTATGTGGCCTTTTTTTATGATAACTTTATTTTTATCGGTGCTATGGCAGTATGCCATAGCCGTCGGTCTATCGAAAAATGCCTGCATCGGTATTAAATATATTTTACATGAATAATTATTAATCAATGTTTACACATTAAATAATAATTTTTCTTAAAAACGTTTTAGAATATCCTTGGGAAGAACATTCTCAATTGACGAATTGGTTTTTCCTACCGAGTTTCAATAAATTTCCTAGTACGAATAAAACATTAGGTAACTATTTATTATTAGAAAAAATAATAATAATAATTTTTCATATTATTTTTATAATTGAGCATATATATATATATATATATATAAATTTCAGTTGATTTTTTTCTATTGTTACTCATACAAAGACAGCAAACTGTTTTCGAATTAGAAAAAAGACACGGTGGTAAATTTTTAGGAGGTTCTAACAAAGATGTTTACATGGATTATTACAATGATAAATTTATAAATCCGACACCTGATCACACCGGAACAATAAAGTGTGTAAAAATTTATTTATTTATTTATTTTTTTTTTATTTATAAAAAACGAGTGAAATTTTATTTATTTATTTGAAATGGTTCGTTTCAGATCGTGGTTAGACGTGTGTAAATTTTTCTTCTTGAGTTGGTTATTTCGCATAACTTTAGCTTTTGAATTTTGGAATGGTGCAAGCAATGCAACCATATTATCATTAGGATATTTAGTTGGTGCCTTTGTTTTTTTATGGATAGATTACGATCTTTGCTTATGGCATATAAAAAAAATACTCAAGTGGTAAAATCTATAAAATTATGTATATAAGACGTCATTAATGTTTTCAATTCGTTAATTAATTTTATTTATTCTTTGTTTTAGGTGGAACGTCCTATTAGGTTACACCGTTTTCGTTATACTGTTAAAAACATTAATGGAGTTTTTAATATGCATATATTCGAGATACATACAATTGAATGCGAGTTGGTTGATAGAACTTTTATTTCTTCAGTGTTCCTATTCATTTCATTCGGGTCAAAGGCTAAATTACGATATTTATTGGGATTTCGTATGTTTCACACTCGCTATATTTCAAAGGAGGTATTTTCAAAGTTATTATTTTCTTCACGAAGTAGATGACGTCATGGGAGTTTTTAAAATTCAAGCAAAAGGTGCTTTGTTAATGGACGAATTACAAGAAGAGAAAATAAGAAAATATCACTTGCGTGAAACAAAAACTCTTATGAAAATAAAAAAAAACATGAATCGTATAAAAGCATGGCAGAAAAGAGTTCAGGGACTTAATTATTTTGAACCTACCGATCATGCTACGGGTACCTACGGGAACGAAATCGATTAAAATTTAGTTTTTTTTTTTTTTTTTTTAAAAAGAGAAATCATTTTAAAATTTTTTTTTAATTTCAGCAACTTACATGGGAGATTATTTTATGTTTGAAGATTTAAATGAAGTTTCTACCGAATTGGAAGAATCATCTAGTACTTCGAGTGAAGATTCCGATGAAAAAGATATGTCAGAGGAAGAAAGACAAAACGTGACGATGTCAGAAGTATGTAATGATACCTTAAAATAAATTTTCAAGAGTTTTATTCGAGATTTGGTTCACAAAAAAATTTTTTTTTTTTTTTTTTTTTAGTTTATAGGCAATGTTTTCCTCAAAGGAGAAGAAAATGCACAGGCTCAAGCAAATGAAGGAAAATTAAAAACTCAGAAAACGAAAAAATCGGTTAAAGTAAATAAGTTTTTATTATTATTATTTAATGTTAAAAAAAAAAAAAAAAATCTATCGAAAAATTTATTTAAAAAAAAATTTTAATAATTTAAGGATGAACCGCAATCGAGAAAAAAAATGTCAGAAGATAAAACCGTTAGAAAAAGGTATATAAAAATTTTATTTTAAATTTTTAAAAAATTAAATTAATATTATTATGTTAATAATTTTTTTTTTTTTTTTTTTAGTATAACCGGATCTATAAAATCCAACCTAGCAGGTAAAATTTCAAGAAATACAATCACAGGAAAATTAAATTTATTGTGTGTAAAAAAACTCATGATTTTTTTTTTTTGGGGGTGGGGGGGGGCGAATAAAAAATAAAAGAAAAAGACAAAACTAAAAAAACATGGCAGCTCCTTCATTCATTTTTTGATAGCATCATGGTATCGATGATAAGATTTTTTAAACGTCATTCTCGCGATTATAGATACATTCAAACAAAAATGAAAGAAGAAAGAGAAATTCAAAAGGTTCAAAATTCATTTTGATACTTGCATATATATTATCCAGACATTTTTTAATTTTTTTTTTTTTTTTCCCTTTCCCACAATATAGAAAATAACAAAAGGAACAGGATCGATCGACGATAGTTATACGTAATATTTTTTTTTTTCGAATTGGTGATCGTACTCATTCGATTTACACCATTAAATTTTTATTTAATGAGTTTTCTTTTTGTTAAAAAGTAAAAAAGATACCAGAAAATCATTACAATCCCAAGATGAGTCTGAATTCGATGAAGAAACGTTATCCGATTCAATGAATTATAGGTTAAAATTATACAAATTATTATAATTTATTAAAAAATTATAAATTTAAAATAAATTTGTGTGTGTTAATTTCTTTTTGTATTTTTTTTTTTTTTAGAAGCGATGATCTTAATTCAGAATATCCAAAGAAATCATCTCAAGCTCTTTTAGTTGATTTAATAAATTCAATTTGCATGTTTGTCATGTCGAAAACGGAATTATTTTGTTATGTAATTATATTTTTTCACACGGCACTATCTCCTACAATGATTTCGCTACCTTTACCCTTATTAGTATTTTTCTGGGGGTCTTTAACAACCATTAGACCCACCACTACATTTTGGACGGTTTTAATAGCATATACAGAGGTACTTTTTTTTTTTTTTTAAATTTTGTACTCGATGACGTAGAATACCTTTAGCAATTATTTAATTTTTTTTTTTTTAAATAGATTACCGTCGTTATAAAGGCTTTTTTTCAAAATTCAATTTTCCCATGGAATCTCGAAGTTAATTTATACAGTCCTGAATATCCGCCATTGTTTTTAGGAATTCACAGAACGAGTCAATACGTTATATCGGATTTATTTTTACTTTTAGTATTATTTCTACATAGGTAAATAACAAAATAAGTTATCATCATTATGTTAATTTAATTTATTTTTGTTGAGTTCGATTTTTATTAAAGGTACAAATTGAAAACTCTCGGATTGTGGAAGAGGAGTCAAGAAGAAGAAACCATATTGCCGCAAAATATGAAAGTATATAGAGAATTATTTTCGGTCGATCCGAAAGATTTTCCGAACAATAGAAAACGTTTACAGCGGAATAGATCATACATTTTAGATAATTTCGAAGAAAATTATCCCGAAACAACACAAATGGCTGCATGGAAACGTACGAGCAGAGCAACAGCAAAATTAATTTATCGGTGATTGAATTGTATTATTTATAAAAAAAAAAAATGGGGCCGAAACGGGAAATTTTAGTATAAGAATGATTTTGATTATTTTAGCGGTAGTAAATTTAAAACGAAAATAGTTGTTAGAGAAATCGAGGGTCCCATATTGGTCACTCACGAAGGACGTCGTTTAGAACCGACTTTTGCATTTGTTACACAATTACCGGAAGAGGCTCTGGAAGGGAATTTAGTTTTGAGGGTGTATGCAAATGATATTGTTCCAGAAGCAAAAGGATTAATATATAAATTATCGTAAATATTTTTACACAATTTATTATTATTATATTTGTATTGCTTTTAGAATGAATGTCAAAATTTTATTTTTAGATGGATTCAACATTTTACATGCGTTAAAAAATTTTTTTTACAAATAGCCGTTCGGGATTGGAGAGTATCAGCCGATTATTACACCCTGATGTTTATATCTGAATTTTTAGCATTTTTATTAATTTTTTTCGGATATTCTTCATTCACCGATGTAAGTATTTAATACTTGCGATTTTTTTTGTGTTTTTTTTTTTTTTTTGCCCTTTTTAAACGTTAAAATTTGATTTTTTTTTACATTTCAGTCAAGAGATATGGATTCTGAAGATTATTTTAATTTAGCAGAAAATCAAATTCCGATATTTTATTTGTTCACATTAATTTTTCATTTTTTAGTCATCGTCACGGATAGAATACTTTATCTAAAAAAATGCATACTCGGAAAATTATTCGTACAATTTTTTCTTATCATTCTTATACACGTTTGGATGTTTGTTATGGTTCCATTGAAAACAGAAGTGTAAATTTAAAATATCCTTTCATTTTAATATTTATTTTTAAAAAAAAATTGTTTGAAAATTAATTTTTTATACGATTTATTATTATTATTATTATTATTTTGTTTTTTTTTTAGACCGTTCAATAGCTTAATTATACCACAAATGTATTATTTAATCAGTTGTTTTTACTTCTTAATGTCTGCGTATCAGTTGCGCGTTGGTTATCCATTAAGAGTACAAGGACATTTTTTATGTAAAAAATATGGTTATATTAATTATTATGCTTATAAAGGGTGAGAGTAGACATTTTGGGGTTTTTTACTAAAATTTGTTTTAATTACGCTTTTGACATTCAATTTTGAATTAAAAATTGATTTTTTTTTTTGCAGATTGCAATTGATTCCATTTTTTAATCAATTAAGAGTTATTTTAGATTTTCTTTGTACTCAAAGTTCATTTAATATGACCGAATGGATTAAATTCGAAAGTATTTTTCAACTAATTTATGAAAATAAGGTTAAAAATACAATTTTAATCGAAAAAATTATTTTTTTTCCATCGAATATAATTCTATATTTGAAATGTAATGACGTCATATTTTAGTGCTGCAGGAGAGCGGATATGATTTACCCCGTTCCCAGGGGACAAAATTATCCTAAATTTTCTAAAACGATTCCTGGTGTATTTGTATTGCTCGGTATAATTATAATTATTTGGTTACCATTTATTGTATTTGCTTTTTTTAATACTGTCGCACAACCGAATTTACCACAAGAAGCGGAATTAACATTAGAATTAGGAAACGTTGGAAATATTTTCATATCAAGAGCATCTTTCACGGAAATAATAGAGTAAGAAGAACAATTGCATTCCAAAAAACAATTCTTACGAATTAATGTTTAAAAAAATTTTTTTTTTAGGTTCAAATCATCCGATTTTAAAGCTTTGCAAACTCTGTACAAAGGGAATAAAAAAATTTGGGCATTTTTAGCTTTGTTCGATTACAGAGATGTGACTGCGATCAAATTTAAAGTCACTTCCATCAAACCGTGGAAAACGAATACAAAAGATTTCGAACTTTTAAATAAAACGGTTCAAAATTTGGGTAAGCATTAAAAATAAAAAAAATTTTAAATCCCATATAAAAATTATTTTATTGATGGAGAAAAATTTGATGATTAGATGCGCCTCTTTCGATATATTTAATATGGAAAATTAAAAGAGTGCCCAGATCGCAAATAGTTGATCAAGCCAAAGGATACAAGGAAATGGTTTTAAAAAAACCGGATAAAGCAAGAGAAATGTTGGCTCAAGCATTTACAGAAAAAAAAGTCGAAATATTTCTACATCATTTTTTACCAAAATTCTTACATATAACAAACGAAGGTCAAGCTAAACCCGTGAATGGATTTTTAAGTACGGATGATCGAACGAGTAAGTTTTATTATTGTCCAATTTGTTCAATTCTCCAAAAGAAATAAATAAATAACTTCAATTTGTGTTTTCGTTATCAGATTCATTTAGGAACGTTACGTTAATACTTGAAGAAATCGGTTCGGATCGTTGGTGGAAATTGGTAGAAATACCTGACGACATCGAAGAAACAGAAAAAATTAGTAAAATCCCATATCAAACTCAGGACGTGATAACAATATATACGTTTAATGAAAAAAACATACCGAAACTTTTTTTAAACGTTAGCAAAAAAGGGTGAATAATTATTTTGCTCGAAACACGATTATTCATCGTAATTATAGCAAATTGTAATTTTTTTTTCCTTTACAAACAGGATTATTGGATTGTATTTATCGTTAGTTTTCGTATCTTGGACGTTTATAAGAAGACTCATGTGGAAATATCCATATATAATGTTTGATGATATGCCAAATCCAGATCAAGCTTTAAAGGTGATAATAATCGGTTAAAAAGAAAAACAAAATTTTTTTTTAAATATTATTTTAAATTAACCTTTATTTTTATTTTTTTTTTTTCTTCTTACAATAGCTATGCTACGATATTTATCTTGCAAGAGAAAGTAAAGATTTTTTATTGGAAGAAGATTTATACGCTAAATTATTATTCCTGTTTAGATCTCCGGAGACCATGGTCAAATTTACAAGATTAAGACCGTTAAATCGTGGAACGAATTAAATATGGATGAATTACTTTCTTCTTCCATCTTTCTTTGGGGTAAGTGATTTTTTTATTTTTTTTCTCCCCCTCGCCCCCCCCCCCTACTCCCCCAAACAGACATTTTAATGCGTAAATTATATTTAATTAAATTTTAATAAGTACATGCGTGGCGGGTAAAAAATTAAGTTTGTTTTGGCGTTACGGTAAAAAATGACGTTATGCTTTTCATTTTTTTCGATTTTTTATCAATTCTTTCGCTTTTCTTTCTTTTCGCATTTATGTCTTTTTCCATTTTTTGTATTTTATTCATCGGTTCGTTATCCATGTCGCGACCGTTAATTTCCGTATTGATTTTAACGGCCACGTGATAATCCAAATGTTCTAAAAATTCATATAAGGGAACGTTTTCCCCGCATTCGTTACATTTTTCCGTTGCGCAAAATTCGTTCGTCGTTCCGGAATCTTTTTTGAATTCTTCCACATTTGTTTGTCTCACGGATGTTTCCTTATTGTTTTCATCACGTGACTTTATTATTCTGTCGTTGAATTTTTTTCTTAACGGACTCGGTAACATGTTGATAACATTTTCATCGGCTTCGTTTAAATCTGGAATTATTTCCGTGAGACTCACCCATTGATCATCATCATCATCATCATCATTATTTTTTTTCTCTGTTGTTTTTTCCGTTAATAATTTTCTTTCGTTGAGAAATCTTACGAAAAAAGACGTGGTGGAATTCATATTTTTACTCGTGCTAGGAATTTCTTCTTCTTTTTTCAGTTCCTCGCAGTCTGAGTTATTTGAATTTTTTTGACAGGTTGTGGTAGGGTTATCAGGTTTCACTTCCCTCGTATCGTTTTTTTGATTTTTCCGGTCTTCAAGGACAGTTTCAAAAAATTTTTTAATCGATGTACCTTCTTCTACAAATTTACTTGCCGATAGTCCGAGATATTTAATAGGAGGTTTCCTAAAAACGAATAAATATCAGGATTTATGAAGTGATGGAGGTAACGAAGTAATTTTATTCAATAATAATAAAGTAAATACAATTTACCATAAATCTTGTTCAGGTGGTGCACAATTGAATTTTTTAATTAGTTCCATTGCATCGTAAACAATTTTATTCGTGTCGTATGAGTTTAACGGTCCGCATCTGGACATTGGACTGTCTTGAAAAAAAGACACAGTTAATAATTTAGCTCTTCTTTTATTTTTAATTGAATCTTTTAAAAGTCTTTCAGAGATTTCCGTTGCCAGTTCTTTGAGCCAATGTTCTATTTGTGATTTTTTTGTCAGTTTATTTATACCGGTAAAATTTTTACAACATCCTATCGATTCGGGACATAGTCTTGGAGTAACAGGTTCAGAATTTATACCTCTTGCCATATTATATAACCAAATACTGAAACGTTTAAAGAGTGCGAACGAAATTTAGAAAACTAGAAATATTATGAAATGAAAAAAAATTTTAAATTATTTTACCTTGTTTTCTCATCAAATTCTTGTTGTAAATCTTGTAGGCTAAATTTATATAATTCTGACATGTAATTCACTGAAAGTTTTTCCGAAACATGTTTACCTAATTTCCCTCCCAAACTTTTAACTTTTCTTATGGGAAGTTTTTCATATAATTCAGGTACACTGTTATGAGGTAGTATCGTTTGCTTTTTAGGTTTATGTAAGCCAGCTGTCAGTTTTGCCAATATCTAAAAAATTTATGATAACATTTATGAAACTAATCGATGATTAATTTATGAAATGAAATCGAATTGTTAATTAATTTTCAATTACTTTATTGTGAGCTATTCCTGCTGAACAGTGAAAACTGGTTTTTTCTAAAATTTTTGATCTCATTTTTTCCATAATAATCCCTCCGATAGCTAATTTATAATCAGCATTTTCAACCATTTTTTCATTTTCGGTAATTCTTATCCATTCTGCTAAGCCCTCTAATCTTTTTTCTAAAATATTTCAAACGAAATGAATTACATACAGTTTAAAGGCAAAAATTTTAATAATTTAATAAAATTACCTTCATCTTTATTTTTAAGATCACAATGGCCTAATATATAAGTTGATGGTAAATCCCTTACATCAATATTTTCTTTGTGTTCAGCGATATAATCATCGACAGCTTTTGACAAATCTAAATAAGCTTCATCTATACTTGCTCTTTGTACGCATTCGCAAAATTCTGAAAAAACTGCAGCCACTTCATCGCTTGCTTCTCTGTAACTAAAAATAAAATACAAAATTAAAGAAACTAGAAAATTTTTTTTATCCTATTATAAATATATATATATATCTCACTTTGATAAATCTGCTTTCCCACGTATCGTTGGAACAGAGACTAAAACAATATCTGGACATTTTTCTTTGGCTTCATCTCCTCTCATAGAACGAGTGACACCATATTCTCGCGCTTCATAATTGACAGCAATTATTCTAAAAAATGTAAACGATGAACTCTCATACAAAAATATTATATAAAAATGAGAGAAATGAAATTGATGTGAATTTTTTTACCCGCCTCCTTTCCACTGATTGTATTGTACAACAGCCAAAGGTTTTCCTTTCAATTCGGGATTTAATCTGGCTTCAACTTGACAATAAAAACAATCCATGTCAACCAAAGCAATTACCCGTGAAGTCGAAGAAGAATTTTGCATTTTTAATATTACTTTGATAAAAAATAATTTTAAATAAAATATGTACACTTTAAAAATAAAAATAAAAATAAAAAATAAAAAGGTATATTTATTAAAATTAAAATTTGTACGTGGGATTAGTAGATAATTTTGGCGCCAAATTTTTTAAAGTCGTTACGTGCACGCCAAAAAGAAAACGAGAAAAGAAAATTAACTTGTTAAAATTTCTAAAATAATATATAGATTTTTGTTCGGAATAAAAAAAAAAAATATAAAATCAAGGTAATTTGACTTAAAATTTATTTATTGATTTATACAAATTGATATTTATTAATAACTTAAATTAATGGAATTAGTACACGCACACGCACACGCATAACCAAAATGAACTGTATTTTAAAACAATTGATAAAAAAAAAAAATTATCTAAAAATTTCACTAAAAGTTATTTTATAACGAACAATTTAAATTATATTCATTCAAATTTTACTGAACAAAAGTTACAAAAAGAAATTTATTTACATAGGAATAATTCAATATTGTGTGCAATTTTTTCACTCTAAAATTACTTAAAAATTTTTTTGCCGAGTAGCTTTTTCAAAAATTGAAAATGAAAAATAACGTATTTTTAAATAAATGAAACTTGGTCGAAATTATAAGATATCATACAAAATAATTTATTTTTATTTGTGAATTATATAAAAAAAAGAAAACATAATTTTTATTTAATGTAAAATTATATAATAAAATGTAATGTATTTATGTTTCTGTAAAGTTTTTCTCGATTGAATTCGTTGAATTTGAGACATGGTAATGTGGAAAAACTAAAAAGACAAAAAAAATGTCAAAAATAATTTTTCTTTTTTTACAGCAAATGAATTACTTTTTTAATTATTGTATTAGTTTTTTTGTAAGTAGTTATTTGAAAGTAGTTACCTACGAAAGAATGAATCATACTTAGACAGGTAAAACCTATAATGACAAAAAAAAATTGTAATATTCCTGCATAGTGACGGGATTTATGTTGCCATTGAAATCTTTCTCGAGGAAGAACTTCAAATGCAGCTACATATAATAAACTTCCTCCTGCTATCGCCTGCAAATGAAATCAAGTTATGAGTTATCATTTTTCATAAGGAACTTTTGAAACTGTGTCTCAATGGATGGAGTCTTACTTGTATTTGAGCATCTATATTAAATGGACTGGTTGATGTTACAAACAAACCGATTAGTATTCCAGCAGAACTACCAATAGAAAATATACCAATAGCAGCAATTGAATAAAGTTTTTTAACATTGATAGAATTCAATTCTAAACCTAGACAAAATGATAGTACAACTTTGTGGAGTGTTACACTTCCCAAAACTAAAAAAATCTAAAAAATAACTATTATTAGTGTATATAAAGTTTTTTTCGTACAAATGATTGATTGTTTTGTATTTTATTATGATTTATGATAATAACCTCATCAAATTTTGTTTGTACACCAATTGAAATCCCTTCCAATATCGAATGTGTTGTTAATGCAATCAATAAACCAGCTTTGGCAGTTAAATTATGCGAACATGGTTTTCCAATATCAATGTGACATAATATTTTTGTGTTGTCGAGATTTGAAGAATTTGAACAACTCTGTGAAGTATTTGGTCTAAAAATTTTAAAATAATAATTAAAATAATTAATTGATATATATATTTTTTTTTCAGAATCGGTTTTACCTTTCTGTCGTAATGTTGGAAATGTGGCAGCACTGTTCAATGCAATCATGATTGATTTTCTTTTTCGTACTGTGTTCTAAATCACGAGATGATAATAAAGGAGTACTCTCGGAAGGAACAGGTACTGAATTTTGCTAAAAATTTATTAATTTATTTATTATGACAACGAGTAAACAATAATCATGGGTTATCATTGATATCAAGGTGTACTTACATTAATTATTTTTTTCTTTCTGCTTTGAACGATAAAATGACTGATTTCATCGAAAAAATATAAAATTAAAAATCCCAAACAAAAATATAATTGAGCATTTGATTTTAATTTTTCTTGGACTTCTGTTAACATGTGCACAATTGATGTTGCCAATAAAACTCCTGCTCCAAGGCATAATATTAAAGAAAGAAAAAAAGAACATGATTGTGTTGAGAATTTTTTAAATGTCAGTGGGATCAATCCGAAAACAAAACTAGCTATGCTAATTATAACAATGGATAAATAATGAGCCACTGCCATTTCTATAAACTTGAATTTAAAAAAAAAAAAAATTCAATATTTAATGTAATTTTTCCAACATATTATCAGTAAAAAAATTAATTCATGACACAATTCATGAAGTACTGATAAGAGGAAGAGCACGAATACGTTAATTTACAAACTTTACCGTTAAATTGAATTCAATTAAATTACTTATTAAATTTAAATATATTAAATTTTTATCGTTTATTTACATCGTAAACGCGAAACGGATTTTTTTAATTATAAAATTTAAAGTTTTAGTTTATACTTTACGACTGTTATAATAAAAAAAAAATTTAAATTCTTCAAAAAGTAAAGTAAAAACAAAAAAAACTAAATAAACGATATAATATTAATTTATATGAATAACGATAAATTATTCTACTGCCACGATTTGTCTTTTGGATGTAGACGTCATTATGACGCCGAATATTTTACAGTTTTTATCTGATTATAAAGGGTGTTGCATTTTTTTTTAAAAAATATATAATGTCGATATTATTTGACAGTAATTCATTTTCATATTATCAGTAATAAATTATTGGAAAATGGAGGAAAGTTCGAATACGGATATAAAATTTGAAAATAGCGTAAGGTTTTCTTACTTTAAATTTTCTATAATTAAAATTTTTTTTTTTTTTTTATAAATTGCGCTTTTTCATAAATTTTTACAATAAGGTAAAATCATTTGTAAATTAAGTAATTTTATTAATTAAATCAATTTCTAACTATGAAATATTTTATATATATTTATTTTACCAATGAATATTATTAATTTTAAAATATTAAATTAGATGTACAGTTGAATGCGTTTTTAAGTTATTCTTGTTAATTAAAATTTATTTATTAATATTTAATACAATTAAACAAATTTATTCCCTATTGTCTAATGATTAAAATTGTTTATTACAATATTTTAATCAAATTTGTAATTTATTTGCTTCAGGAAAATAATAAAAGAAAGATAGATAGCGAGGAAGAAGTAGAAGGGGAAGAAGAAGAAGACAAAAAAGAATCGGAAAAAAATGATTCAATGTTAAAAAATAAAAAATTAAAATCAGAATCTGAAAATGAGCATCCTCATGAATTTAGCGAGAAAAACAAAGGAGAAAAAATTAATGATGATATAAAGGAATCAGGTTATAATTTCCCCTCCTCCCCCACTGTTGTAAATTTTACATTTACCTTGATCCTGATTTAAAATATTTCATTACATTTTTAGATGAATCTACTGTAAATCAGGGAAGGTTTTCACTCATTGTCGCTTCACATTATAATGCTTTAGAAAATGTCGATACGGAAGGAAGAAATAATTGTAAAATATTTCATTTGAGAAATTTTAATAATTGGGTTAAAACTATTATCATGAGTGAGTAAATAAATTATTATTTACATTTGAAAACTTTAGTAGTGTAGTGTAGTATTATTTTTTATACTGTGATTATTTCTCTTACAGATCATGCTGTCACTGATTTGTTAAAATTAAACGAATACAATAGAAATTTAACAGTTTTAGACATGTGTTGCGGAAGAGGAGGAGACATAATTAAATGGTTAAAATTGAATGTTCGTCATTTAGTTTGCACTGACATTGCAGAGACTAGCGTGCAATATTGCAAAGAACGATTTATGGACATATCTGCAAAATTTAACAAAACTAATAGTGTGAAATTTGAAATTTTCCCAGCAGATTGTACAAGGGTAATTGATTAGTTCTTGAAATTTAGGGGAGGGGGGGAAACATTTAGGGGGTACTTATTTATTGTTTATGTTTTAGGTTCGACTCAGAGAAAAATATGAAGATCCATCGATAAAATTTGATGTGGTTAGCTGTCAATTTTCATTTCATTATTGTTTCGAGTCTCTTCCCCAAGCTGAATGCATGTTAATGAACGCATCGGAATGTTTAAAACCGAACGGGCTTTTCATAGGAACTCTCCCGAACGCGAACGAAATTGTCAAAAGACTTAGAAATGCAAAATCAAATTGTTTAAAAAATAGAGCTTTCAGCCTCGAAATGTGTTCTCCAGAACCTTATTCTCTATTCGGTGCAACCTATAATTTTTACTTGGCGGATGTGGTGAACTGTCCGGAATTTCTCGTTCATTTCCCCGCCTTCGTCAAACTCGCATCGAAATTCGGTTTGAAATTAATTAGTAAAAAGCGTTTCGATGAAGTATACGAAGAAAATAAAAACACCGGATTGGGACGTGCTTTGCTAAGGAGAATGAAAGCTTTGGAAACATTCCGACCGGAAGAAGGGAAAGACGAGAGCATCGATATGTTAAGCGAGTATTCGCACGCGTCCATTCGAGGAGTAAATGCCGGACAGGATAACAAAATAGGAACGCTATCAAAATCAGAATGGGAAGTAATAACACTTTATCAAACGTTTATATTTCAAAAAATATCAGAACCCTCTTAATGAATACAAGAAAATAATATTTATAGATTTTATTGCAAAGAATTTTCAGGGCTAATAAGTATTTCCAAAATGAAAAACGAAACGTTTCAAGTTCCTAATAATAATAATAATAATTTATGATTAACTATTTATTACTCATTTGTATTTATTTGAAAATTAAGTTAAAATTAATAAAATGAGGGAGAAAAACTAATTAATTAATTTGTTTATTTTGACATAATCATTTAGTAATTTACATAATTGACAGTTATGATGTAATAATGGTTAATGAAATTTTTTAAATGCTTATGTTTGCAAATTTGTTTAAAATTTTTCATTGCAAAATGAATGATGATAATAATAATAATAAATTAATTATTTTATTTAATTCATCAATCGTCAACTTACTAGAATCATGATAAAAAAAAAAAAAAAGCCGGAATTAATTTTATTCTATTAAAATTTACGGTTGTGTGTCTGCCATTTTATTTTATTATTATTATTATTATTATTTAGCTATTATTGTGTCGAACAGAATTTGAATAAAAAATAAGTTTTTTAAGTTTTTGTTTTTTTTTTTTTTTAAATATAACATTTGCTTTATCATTTATTTATTTATTAATTACTATTATTATTATTAATATTATTAATATACCTTATTGATTATTCATTTTTGCTTTTAAGAACTCATATTTTAATTTAAAAAAAAAAAAGTTTCTCTCTCTTTCTCTCTCTCTCTCTCTCTCTCATTGTTTCTGTTTACAAATACAAATATTGATTAATTTTTTTTTTTTTTTTATAAATGATAAGTTATTTAATTATTATATTATATATAAAAAGAATAAAAATAAATTAAGAGAGAGAGAGAGAGAGAGGGAGATAAACAAAATAACCCCTAGTCACAAACATTGAAAAAAATAAAGGAAAAAAATTTTAAATAATAATAATAATAACATTGCCAAATTATTATTTATTAATAACATTTAAAAAAATATATTTCACATGATAAATAATATTTAAGAATTTTAAAAAAAAAAAAATGATTCATAAAACGTTAACTATAACGGGGTGATTTCAACCTGTATTATTATTATTATTATTATTATAAGTTATTTTAAATGAAAAAAAAAAAAAAAAAGTTTAAAAGTAAAATATTTGACGCATGCGCAGAATGATCGAGCACGAACTTAGCCGCCGAAAAGTGAGCTGGCTTGTGTGTTAGTTTCGTTGTGGTGTATCGTTCCTTTATCGTGTCCGTTTTTTTTTCTCTTCAATGTCCTGCTTTTCATCATTACATTTCATTTGAAATATTTTATTTAAAATGGATATTAAAGAGCGGAATATAACGGAAAATGGAAATTTGGTATGTTTTAATAAAAAATTTCTCATTTCCTATATATACAAAAAAAAAAAAATATATATTTTCATAACGTTATCAAATTTAAAACAAAGACTCACACAAACATACATCGGCTTTCCGTGTAAAACACTATTCAGTAAAAATTTTTCTAAGTCCTAAAATGGCGTCTAAAAACTCTAAGTCCCAACTTATTCATATG
>NW_002987464.1:273015-287636 GCF_000006295.1 Pediculus humanus corporis | reverse complement strand
TATTTTTATTTATTTCTGTAAACTTTGTACGTTTACATTTTTTATTATTATTATTATTATTGTTTGTTAATTTATATATATATTAATGAAAATTTATAACATTCATTTTTGTTAAGATTTATATACATTATTAATTTTATTTTTAGGAAAAAACAGTTATTGAAAGCGGAAATTTACGAGAAAAGGGTAAGTAATTATTATAAATATATATATATTCTATAAGTTCAGAGACCTCATTTTTATTGTTTAATAATAATTTTTTTTTTTTCCCCCTTTTTATTTAATGATACGTTTTTTAGTAAAATTTCTGGCAGTGGTAAAAAAAAAAAAAAAAAAAAAAACTTGCCCTAATTAAATTTTTTTTTTTTTTTTTATTCATTATTTGACAATATTTTTTCTCTTTTTTTTTTTTTATTTTTCTATCAGTTTTTGAATAGATTTTTAAATCATCGGCTATTTGTTGATATTCTATCCCCCCGGGCTATGGGTTGAATTCGTATTTTCTCATAATATTCTTTCAATTATATCTTTTTTCCTTTTCCCTCCCCCCCCATGTGTAAATTTATATATAATGAGAACATTTTTTAAATTGTATTGATTTGTAAAATTTATATTTATATTATTATTATTATTATTATTATTTATTAAATATTAATTCATTTACAAATCGGCCAATCCAACTCGGAATGAAATCTTTAACATGTTATTTGTTTTTTTCATCAAAGATAAAATTTCAAATATTATACTTTAAGCATTAAGTATTTTTTAACTCAATTTGAATTGAATACAATAAAAAAAAAAAAAAAGAAAAAATATGGTAACATTTTTTCGAGTTAACAAAATCCATTTTGTCTTTCTCAAATCTTTAATGCTTAACAAACACTTACTCGAATGATAAATAATAATTTATTTATGCGTGTAACTCATAGATTGTTATGATAAATTCTTTTTTTTACATGCATTTAAGTTAATGTATCTTTGTTCATTATTATTATTATTATTATTATTATTATTTTAAAATACTGAAACTTAAATTTTTTTTAAACGAAGAATTAATTTTTTATTTAGCATTCGACAAAAATTGGTTAAAATAATTTTTTTAAGAAATTGCATCGTTTCGAAAAGGTTTAGTTTTATAAATATGTGCACATGATGAATAATAATAATAATAATAATAATTTTTTTTTAAATAAAACATCTTTATATGTTTTAGAAAATACTACATTAGTTAATGGGATTTCAAATGGGTACAACAAGGATCATAAATCAGAACATAAACATAGGGATAGGGAAAAGGAAAAACATCGTTCAGACAAGTATAAGCATAAGCACAGTTCCAGTAAAAGTAGTCACAAAGATAAAGAAAGGGATTCAGAAAAAGAAAAAAAATTAGTAGACGATAAGAAATCTCACGAGAAGGATAAAGAACGCAGGAGTTCTCCTTCGAATAAAGACAGTAAAAGTTCCAGTAAGGATAAACATCATAGTTCAAGCAGCAGCAGCAGTAGTAGCAAAGATAAAGACAAGGATAGGCATGGTTCGAGTCATAGAGACAAAGATAAACATGGCACATCTTCGTCATCATCATCATCATCTAGTAAGAAAGACAGGCATAGCTCTCAATCGAAGGAAAAGGATAAGCATCATATATCATCATCAACAACATCATCATCGTCATCTAAGGAAAGGTACAATTCATCTAGTTCAAAAGATAAAGATAAGCATAAAGATAAAGAAAAGGAATCGCATGACAAAAGCAAGGATTCCAAAGTCAAAGACAAAATAAAATCTTCACATTCGGATCACCATAGGGATAAGACTAAGGTAAAAAAAAAAAAAAATTTAAATGTAGAAAATTTGATGGCATTTCTCGTTAACCATAACTAATAATAATAATAATAATAATAATAGTACTAGTAGAAGTAGTAGCAGTAGTAAAAAAATATATAGAATGCAATATTATTGTAGTATATAGTAGTTTTCTCATTAATCATAAATAATAATAATAATAATAATAGTAGTAGTACAAAAATTATAGAATGTTTTATAGAATGTTTTCTCTCTCTCTCTCTCTCATTTTATCCAAAAAAAAAAAAGATCAATAGTTTAAATATTATTTATTTTTGTATGTATATATTATAGTTGATGATATTCTGACTGATACATGATAAGGATACTTTGGTTTTTTTCATTTATTATTATTATTATTATCATGACTAGAAAGAGTACTGAATTGTGTTTTATAGAAATTTCATTAGAAATTCAGGCATTGAATTGTAAAGAGAAAGAGAAAGAAAGAGAGAGAGAGGGGAGAAAGAGAACGAGGGGGGGGAGATTGAATTGTTTATATTAGCAAAATTTTTTTTAATATTGTGCTTACCCATCATTTTTTTTTTTTTTTTTTCACATTTCATTTATTAATGAATCTAATTATTTTACATTTTTTATACACATTTTAAAATACACTCATTGTTTTTTTTTTTTTTTTATTTAAAAAAGAAATTTATTTAATTTTTAATTAGTTATAATAGCACAGTTTTATACGTGTTTTGTATCCTGATTGAATAAAAAAATTTCAGGAGAGGAGTAAAGACAGAGGAGACTCACGAGACTCGAAAAGAGAAAGAGAAAAAGAAAAGGAAAAGGAAAAAGTGAGTTCGGATAAAAATTCGGATCAAGAGTTGAAGGAAATCAAAGATGAAAACATGCCTGAATTTAAAACGTACACGGGAGATTCCGCCGACAACACGGGAGATTCTGCTCCCGAAGAAGAATCATTACGAATAGACGAAGATAGGGATGAAAATCAACAAGAAGTTAAAATAAAAGAGGAAAAGGAGGAAGAGGAGGAAGGAGTCGAAAGCGATGTACCTTTGGTGAGTCATGGACACGTTTTTTTCATTTGATCATTTTCGACGGGGGGCGGGGGGGGGGACTGAGAGAGAGAAAGAAGGTCGTTTCTTTCTATTTTTATATATAAATTGTAAACTAATTGTTTATAATAGTCTAATACTCGAATTTTTTTTTTAGAGTATGAGAGTACCTAAAAGGGAAATCGAAGGAGATAACGATGATGATGATGATGATGATGAAACGCCATTGTTTGCCAGGTTGAAAAAGAAAATAAAACAAGAGGATAGCGATGACGATTTTAAACCTGGCAAGGTGATGATGATGATGATGAAAGGATTTAAATTATTTTGGCGGTATTTATATAGGTACATAACGATTACATTTAATATAATTTGTATAATTGCAGAAAACAAAAGGAAAAAAGAGGAAAAGTAAAGGTGATAGCGATAGCGAAGATGATTTTAAACCTGTGAGTATCGTCGATTATTATTTTTTTGGGGGGACGGGGGGGGGGAAATATTCCGCGAAAACAATAATTAATAAATTTTATGTATTTGAAAAATTTTCAGGCTGCTAAAAAACCATCGAAAACGGTTATTAAGAAAGAAGTGAAAAAAGAAACGACGACGAGTCCGAAAAAGGTTAAAAAAGAAGAAGAGCAACAAGATGTTTGGAAATGGTAAACGACGAATGAACTTTTCGGAATTTTCGGCACGAAACAAAGAAAAAAATTTTAAATAAATAAATTTATTTATTTTTTTTTTGTCGTTTCTGTTCATTTAGGTGGGAAGAAGAAAAAAGGGAAGATGGTAAAAAATGGAAATTTTTAGAACACAAGGGACCACTTTTTGCACCTCTTTACGAGCGTTTGCCAAAAAGTGTTAAATTTTTTTATGACGGTAATTTTTATCATTATTATTATTATTATTATTATTATTATTACATTTGTGATTTGTCTTGTATATATATATATATATTTTAAATTAAAATTTTTTTTTTGTATCAGGTAAAGAAATTAGTTTATCGGAGGAAGCCGAAGAAGTCGCGACTTTTTATGCAAAAATGTTAACTCACGATTACACGACGAAGGAAAAATTCAACACGAATTTTTTTAACGACTGGAGAAAAGTTATGACTGACAAGGAAAGAAAAGTGATCACGGATTTGAGTAAATGCAATTTCAAACCCATGGCTCTGTATTTTCAAGAAAAATCAGAGGAGCGTAAAGCGATGAGCAAGGAAGAAAAGAAGGTGATAAATATGAGAAATTAATTTTTTTTTATTTAAATTTAGCTTTATCTAATGATTGAAAAGTAATTATTATTATTATTATTATTATCATTTTCAAGGTTATAAAAGATCAAAATGACGCCATTCAAAAAGAATACGGTTTTTGCACCATCGATGGTCACAAAGAAAAAATCGGTAATTTTAGAATCGAACCACCCGGATTGTTTCGCGGTAGAGGTGAACACCCCAAAATGGGAATGTTGAAAAAAAGAGTTTTACCCGAGGACGTCATTATAAATTGTTCGAAAGATTCCAAAATACCCAAACCGCCGGACGGGCACAAGTGGAAAAAAGTACAACACGATCCATCCGTGAGTAGTTGGCCATATTTATTTAAGTATTTATTGTTAATTACGCGCACGCTGGTATACAAACTCCTACCTGCTGACTTTTTTTTTAAGGTGACTTGGTTAGCCAGTTGGACTGAAAACGTACAAGGAAACGTGAAATACGTCATGTTGAATCCATCGTCGAAGCTAAAGGGTGAAAAGGACATGGTCAAGTACGAAACGGCGAGAAAGTTGGCAAAGAAAATTGATAAAATCCGCGAACAATATCAGGCGGATTGGAAAAGTAAAGAAATGAAAATCAGGCAAAGAGCCGTGGCCCTTTATTTTATCGATAAGTTAGCGTTAAGAGCTGGAAATGAAAAAGACGAAGATCAAGCCGACACCGTCGGGTGTTGCTCTCTCAGAGTGGAACACGTCGAACTTTATCCAGAATTAAACGGTAATGGGATAATATATATGCATCCATAATAAACGGTAATGAATGATGATAATAATAATAATACTAATTTGTTTTGCGATTCAGGTAAAGAAAACGTTGTAGTATTTGATTTTCTCGGTAAGGATTCAATAAGGTATTATAATGAAGTGCCTGTGGAAAAGCGTGTTTTCAAAAATTTATTATTATTCAAGGAAAACAAACAACCGCAAGACGATTTATTCGATCGGCTAAACGTGAGCGAATTTTCTTTTTTTTTCTCTCTCTCTCTCTCTCTAGTTTTTCCACAGCCTTGGTATCTTATTATTATTTTGATTCTAGACTACCGTTCTAAATAAACATCTCAATGAATTGATGGAAGGTTTAACCGCCAAAGTCTTTCGTACATACAATGCGTCATGGACGTTGCAAGAGCAATTAAAAGAATTAACAAATCCCGACGACACGGTGGCAGAAAAGGTTTTTGTTTTTTTCTGAAAAAAAAAAAGTGAAAATGGAGGATTATTTATTAAATATCGTAAATTTTTTTTTTTTGTTTTTCAAGCTTCTTGCTTACAACAGAGCAAATAGAGCCGTGGCTATTTTGTGTAACCATCAAAGGTCCGTGCCGAAGAGTCACGAGAAATCAATGGAAAATTTAAAAGCGAAAATAGAAGCGAAAAGGGAGCAAATAAATGAAATTAAAAAAGAAGTTAAAAACGCCAAGCGTAATGGCGACTCCGGGTAATTTTTATTTTAAATTTTTATTTATCGTTCCCGGAAAAGTCATCCAATCGGTGATGGGAAAAATATTATTATTATTATTTTGTTTTTTTAAAGGACGGAAGCGAAAAAGAAGAAACAATTAGATCGTTTAAAAGAACAATTACTCAAACTCGAAGTTCAGGAAACGGATAAAGAAGAGAATAAAACGATAGCACTTGGAACATCTAAACTTAATTATCTCGATCCTAGAATTTCCGTTGCATGGTAAGGAAGGAAGAATGGAAGGAAGAAAATATATATATATGTTATCTTTTTCTTTTATTATTTAATTGTATCTCTCTCTCTCTCTCTCTGTTTGTTTAAGGTGTAAAAAATACAACGTTCCTATTGAAAAAATCTATAATAAAACGCAAAGGGATAAATTTCGTTGGGCGATAGACATGGCGGGACCGGATTATGTATTTTAATAACGTGATAGTATTAATACTTACTTACATGTTGTTTCACAATTGTCATTGGTGATAAACATTAATTTTATATAAAAGGAAAAAAGGAAAGAAAAAAGGAAAAAAAAGGAAAAAAAAAGGAAAACAAAGGAAAACAATTATTGTCTTTTCTACCCGGAAAGCACAAAAACAACAAGAATCGCAACAGTCAACAAAAACAGTCAAAAGCACTCAACGAAAAAAAAAACAATAATAATAATAATAATAGTAATAATAATTAATAGTAATAGTAATAGTATAATGATAATAATTATTATTATTATTATTATCAAAAGAGAAAAACACAACCGGGGAAGAGAGAATAGGGAAGAAATAAATAAATAATAATAATAATAATAATAATAATAATAATAATAATAAAGATCTGATCTGAAGGAATATTTATAATATGAATGATGAAAACAACATTCCTTTCTTTATTTATTAATTAAATTATATAAACTGATTCGTTTTTTTTTTTTTGTGTGTCTTGTCTTCGCATTATAATTTTTAATTTTATTATTATTATTATTATTATTATTATTATTAATATTATTAATATTATTTTACACCTGAGAGTAATTACGGTGTGTGTGTAAAATTAATAATAATAAACTTTTTAATTATTATTATTTTTTTATGATGGACTCATTGGAGTATGGAAAGGATTTTATTTGGATTTATTTATTTATTATTATTATTATTAATTTCGCGTTTAATTTAATTTTATTATTATTATTATTATTGTTTTTTTCATAATAATAATGATAATTTTATCGTAAACATATATATGTATATGTTTAGCCGAAATGCGGAAATGATAATGATAATAATGATTGTGACAAGATGGCGAGAAAACTCATACGATCGTAGTAGATTTTTTTTATAATATATAAATAAAATAATTTTATTTTATTTTATTATTATTATTATTATTATTATTATAAATGAAATGATGATGATGATGATTATTTATGAGAAAAAATTTAAAAAAAAAAAAAAAAAAATGGAGAAAGATTTTTACAAAAAAAAATTTAAAAAAAAAAAAAAAAAAGAAAAAAGGTACATAATATAATATATGTGTACATAAATAAATACATAAATACATTTATGTACATATATGTTATGTACGTCGTATACATATGTATTTTTTTTTAATACATAAACGGAAAAAAATTTGAAACGTTTATTATTATTATTATTATTATTATTATTTTATTCGAACGTTTGCAAAAAAAATTGTATTTTAATATTATTATTACGAAAAATTTTTTTTTTTTTTTTTTTTTTTTTTAAAGAAAATTTGAGAAAAGGTTTTTTCATTTGATGTCAATTAATTAATTAATAAATTTATTTATTTATTGAAAAAAAGGAAAAAAAAAAAAAAAAAGGAAAATAGAAACAAATCGTACCTTGTAAAAGGAAAAAAGGGAAAATTTTTTTTTTAAAAAAAATTATTTTCATTCGTCTTGTAATTTTTTTTTTTTTAATAATAATAATAATAATTTGTTTTTAAAGAAAATAATAATAATATTACTAGTTTATCATTATTATCATTACTATTTTTTTTATAAAAGACGAATGTTAATTTTAAAAAAAAAAAAAGGTTTTAAAAGGTTTTTTATATTATAGAGTTAATGATTGATGATAAGATTGATTGATTGATTGATTGATTGATTGTAAAACGTGTCGATGATTATATTTATATAGACTTTTAAAAATGAAAACAAACAAAACAAATAATAATAAATGAATTTGAATTTTAATAATAATGATGATGATAATTAATGATAATAATTAATTATAAATAAAATGAAATTTTACTTTATAATCAAATTTTTTTTTTTTTTGTGATAGTTATTATTATTATTATTAGCTAGTGAAATTGGGGGAAAGAAAGAAAGAAAATTTAAAACTTTTTTTTTTTTTAAATGGGTTTATATAAATATATATATTTATATATATTTTGCTGTCGGAAAGTTTTTAGGTATAAAATAAAAATACTTTTCGAATAAATGATAAGCAATTAATATTTTAAAAAATAATTTTTATGTTTAGAAAATTTTTTTAAAAAAAAAAAAAAAATAATCATTGCTGAAGACCAAATAATAATAATATGATGGAATACATTAAATAAGTGTTTTATTATTTTTTAATAAACAAAATAGATTTTTATATATATATTATGTATATTTTGTATTTGTATATACTTTTTTTTCATATTTTTTTTTTTTTTGCTTTAGTATATTTTTTTATGGAAGAAGACAAAGAAAAGTGAACGATTTTAAACAAATTAATGAAATCATAGGAGAAATTTCTTTTTTTTTTTTTTTTTTAATAGGTTTGAATTATTTTACCTTTAGTAATTTTAATTGTGCAATAAATTGTTTTTATATTGCATAATATCATTCATTTTTTTTGTATTGTATTGTAATGTAATCCATTTTTTCATAAGTTCGCCATTTTTTTTTTTTTGAAAGTCGTTAAAAATTTAAGTTTTTTTAACATAAGATATGAAATAATATTACGTTTAACATAGAATTAGTTTTTTTAGTTTTAACATAAAATTAAAAATGTCTCACGAAAATAAATCGAAATAGGTTTTATTAATATAGAATTCTTAAAACGAAATTTTATTTTTAAATATGTCGTCGGTTATTTTCAAAATGGCGGTGACGTATGTAACGTTGGCGCCTAATTTAAAACACAACGTGATGTGGAGTTGGTAACACTGTCACCTTTCAAAAATGTCTTCTGTTAATTTTAATGTAATTCATAAATGTATTTTTAAAAGGACTTTTTTATTAAGTGTAATATTTTTTTTTGTGATATTTTTTCATAAGCCGTTCACGGATGGCAGTCACATTTCGGGATCATGGAACAGTAGTGATTTTTTTAAATTTTTAGTGAAATTCGGATTTCAAAAGACAATCAGGCACAATCAAAAAGAATCTTTAGGTTATATATTTGGAAATATAACGTCAAAATCTAATAATGACCAAACAATTACTTTATCCGTGTTAGATAGAGGTTATTTTCTCGAATACTATGGAAATCGTTCTTTGGAAGATAAAGATGTAGCCTGTGAACGAATGTTTAATAAAATAAGCACAACTGCTTATGACTCTAAATGTTATAATAAGGGAGAAGATTTTTTAAGAAAAGTTCCCTGTCCAAAAGGGCAGCTTTGCGTGGATGAAGATGTGCCATGGAACGTTGTAAAAGGTTACCAATTCACATATGCTGTTCAGGATTTAAGACAGCCGAGGTATTATATACCTTGCTAAAATTTTCAAAATAATAATATAAAGTTGATGATAAAAAAAATTCTGTTTTAGATTTTGGTACATTAGTCTAGTAGCTTGTTACAGAGATGTAAAAACTTGTAAGTGGCATCATATGAAGGAAAATATTAGTCTAGATTATGACATCTGGCTTGTAAACGGAAACCCGAATGTTAGTTCCTATAATCCTGTTGTATATCAATTTTCTTTCGACAGACAGGTTTGTATCGAATTATAAAAATTTAAATTATCTTAATTATCTCTTACATAATTTATAACAAAAATTTTAAAACTTTTGTTTCTTTTTCTTTCCAGAGCACTCTAGAAATGTATTTAGGATTCTTTTTATGGTATTCAATTTTGGTACCATTGCAGCTTTATGCATCGACAAGGCAAAGCCATCCAGTTACAAGACTTTTTACAGCAAGTTTACTCTTAGAATTTTTTGCATTTTGTTTTATATTAATTCATGTATTAAAATTTGCATTAGATGGTGTAGGTCTAAGCAGTCTAGCAGTTGTAGGTGACATATTAGATATTCTTTCAAGGGTAAATATTTTATTTTTAGCCATCAACATTTATTTTTTAAATCAACAAGGTGAAATAAAAAATTTTCCATGCTTTTCAGACCACATTCATGCTCCTTCTTTTATTACTTGCCAAAGGATGGGCTGTCACAAGATTAGAATTAACTTGGAAGCCATTAGTTTTTTCAATTTGGTTCATTTATGGTGTAGTACACATATTACTATATGTGTGGAATATGGTAAATGGATTAAAATTGAAATTTTTACGATAAATTTTCCTCTCTTAATGTAAATTTTTCTGGGGGATTTCAGACTGAGGTAGATATCATAGAAGACATTGACGAGTATCAAACATGGCCTGGTTGGCTTATATTAACATTAAGAACATCCATAATGTTTTGGTTTTTATTCGAATTGAAAAACACAATGACGTACGAGCATAATACTCAAAAATTAAATTTTTTCCTACATTTTGGAGCTTCTTCACTGGTTTGGTTTATTTATTTACCGATCGTTGCACTCATTGCTCTACACATTTCCTCATTGTGGAGATTTAAATTCATATTGGGTAAAAGTTAAATTTAATTAAGATTCCGTAATCTTACGGTTGCAAAAAACGGTTCTGCAATTAATCGATAACGGACTTTCTTTTTGTATTTACGAATTTGATAAAAATGATAATTAATTAAATTAAATTAAATAATAGCTCTATGCCAAAATTAAGAAAAAAAAAATATATATATATATATATAAATTTATATATAATATAATTGGCGGATGAAGTGAACACTTTCGGTGACGATCATGTAGATGAAATTTAACGAAGCTCCCCACGAGATTTACAATAAGGCTCAAAGGGAACCCGGGAAAAAAAACACACTAAATGATTTACCCTATATAAAAACATAAATAATAATTTGATAAATAAATTTAAAATGAAAAAATGTGAATTTAAATCATTTTTATTATTATTATTTTTTTTTTTTGTAAATGGTTTACAATAAGTTGAATTTATTTTGTTTGTTAATTTTTTTTATTTATTTTTTTTTGGGATCAGTATTATTAATTTGGAAAATTTTTTTTTTTTAAAATGTTATCAAATGGGAAAACTTTAAAAAATTTATATCGACTGTAATAATATATATTTGTATTCTATATATATATCTCTATTATTATTATTATTTGTTGAATTTTTTTTCTAAATGAAATTTTATATTTATTTGATATCATCATCTTTTACGTATATAAAAAAATAATTTATTTATTTAAAAAAATACGTAGAGGACTAATTAATTAATTAATTAATTGTGTACCATATTTTTAGATTTAATCATATCTTAGATATAATTTTTGGAAGAATGAATAAGAGAGAGAGAGAGAGAGAGAAAAACAAATAATAATAATAATAAACGGTAGTCTTTTTTTTTTTTTTAATAACGATGTGATATTACGAAAAATTAATTTAAATTAAATTAATTTAAAAAAATAATCGGAGAACGAAAAAAGAATCGTTGATAAAAACAAAAAAAAATATATTTCTTTAAATCAATTATTATTATTATTATTATTATTATTATTATTATTTTTTATTTATTTGTTTAAAATGTAATTTTGTGATGGATAGTTAATAAAAATTTTAATTAAGGTTTTTTTTTTTTTTTTTTTTAGAAAAATAATAAAAGACAGCATTTTGTATGTAAATATGTACTATATTGTAAATCTATTAATTAATGTTAATCTTGCAGCTGCTTAATCTTTTTTTTTTTTTTTTTTACAGCAGAAGATGGGATTAAGAGGATTTACACTTGCGAATTAGGATTATCTTAATTTATTTAAAGGTATTTTTATTATTATTATTAATTCTATGCATTTTCTATGCGTTCCCTGTAAAATATGTCATATATATATAACTAATGTTTATTGTTTTACAGTGTTTTTAGATGAGATGTAACTTTAGAAATTTTATCAACAAAACCTGGACCGATACCTATAACGGTTACGGTGCCTTTGGTAACTTCGGTACGTCCCGCATCCCTAAGCATATAAAAAATATTTATATATAAGGTAAAAACAATTTGATATTGATTTTTTTTTCTAGTTTTGCCATGTCAATTGTACCTGATGACTGTAGAGATTAGTCCTTCGTTTTTCGCTTGTTTTTCAATTAATCTAATACCTTCTTCCCCAGGTATGTTTGATTTTAATATTATTTTCGGTGAGCCCATGAGTAACCATTTATTTGTGATATTCGGGCAATGAATCATGCCTTGTCTATAACACGAAACTGCTGCATGAGAACATTGAGCAGCAAGTTTACCTGAATTAATTTAATCATTCGTTAGGAAATAAATAAATAATAAATAAATAAATAAATAAATCTTAAGATTAATTAATTAAATAACACACAAGCATATAACTTTATACATGTATATATAAATTAATTTATTATTATTATTATTATTATTATCATCATAAAATAATAATTTTAATCATTGTGATAAGATTTTTGAAATGTATTGTAGGCAGCATTGTAGGGTCTTCTTTTGTCGCCAAAAGAATTCAACGATGATGATGATGATGATGATGATGATTTGGAGTAAAATTTCTTTTCTAGGACTTTGTCGAAAAATCTTGTTAATTTAACGGCAGAGGATGAGCCGGCAGCCAAAGAATTAGCTCGTCTACAATCCATTATTATTTCATCTGCACCGCATTCTTCAGCGAATGTCATCAATTTTTGCGATCTTGCACCGTGTACCAAATCTTGTTTGGTACCGACAACGAGTATTGGTATTTGTGTCGACCCGAAAAATTGTTCAGAATCGAAATCATCGAAAGGTTTTGTATTTTTACCATCAGCTTCGCAATTCAACACTTCTGCCAGCCATTTTTGTAAGTTTTGCTCTGATTTTCTATTCGTTAAATCATGCACTAGTATAATTCCATGAACGGGGTAGTAAAATATCGATCTTGTATTTCTATGACTCGAACTTCCACCTATATCCCAGAGTTCGATGAAATATGTTTTCTGCTGTGGTAAACCTTCTTTAAACTCGTGTAATTTAACTTCGACAGAACATCCGACAGTCCAAGAAGGATTTATAATTGTTTCATTTTGACTTATCAGATGAGTGAGAGAGGTTTTACCCACTCCCGGAGTCACCCAATACCAAAACTCTGACTTTATCGATTGTTGCCATATTTAAAATTTTTATATTAAAAATCAAATCTCACCTTTTGACAATGACAAATCTGGTCTAACGACAATAACCATTTTTGTATTTGGCAACGTGGACCCTTTTAAACTAAAGTTGTATAAATTAAGATTATATTTTTTAAAAGTCCAACCCAATAAAAATGATGCAATTGTAGTCACGATTAGTTCTTGAGCACTACTAATAACCATCGTACACACCAAATTTTTAAAATTAATTAATTTTTAGGTCCACCTCTTGATTTATATTCATCCATGCATTTTTTAAAATCGTGTACTTCAGTTTGACATTTTCTCCAATCTTGTTTTTCGGCAATGCATTCCTACCATAATGGAAAACGTCGATTAAATTTTTTTTTTTTTTTTTTTTTGTTATGGCCTGCGATTAAATCTGCGATAATTTTTTTTTTTTTACCTGAATTTTATAATGTAATTCTAAACATCCAGTTCGTTTCATTAATTTTTCTAATTGATCTTCATCTTCGACTACGTTATGTTTAGATTCGGGAATCGTCATAACCTTAATAATTTCTTATTTCCTTTAAAAAAAATTTTTTTTTTCTCGTTTTAAACAGCAAATAAATTCAAGTGTTTTTTTATAAGGCAATGGTAAGTAGCGTGGTGGTAGATATTTCACAGACGACAAGAAAAAATTTGTTTTTTTACTCTATGACTTGCGATTTTTAGTAAAAATGAAGTCCGTTCGGTTGTCAACATGGAAACACATTTGAAATTAAAAATGTTAAAAATTTGTTGATTTTTTCGGAGTGTAATTATTATAAAATGTGTTAATTTAATTAGTGTTAATAAAATATTTTAAAGAGAATATAATTTTTACATGTCTACTCCATTAATCGGTAAGTAATTTTCAATTTTATTTACATCATTAATTAAACATGAAAAACTTTTAACGTTTTTTTTTTGTGCGTCTCCTGCATTTTAAGGGTTTTTATAAATTTTAAATATCATTCATAAAACATTAGTTGAAAATTGATAATAATAATGATAATAATTTAATATTTTGAACAATTTTATTATTATTAGTTTATTTATTAAAAAAAATATTAAATTAAATAATTATTATTGAATAAATAAATCACAGAGCTGTTCTTTCATCGTAAACAACAATGGCAGGATATGATTGTTCATCCAATGTATTATTATTTCCGCTGTGAGATTTACTCATTGCAATAATTGCAGCATCATCTTTTCTCATTCTGTTTTTGATTTTTTTACTATAATTAACCTGAAATGATTATGATAATGGTAGGAGGGATTTGCAAAAAATTTGTATTAAAACAGTTTTGATTACCTTTGCATATAAATCTTCGAGTGCTGTTGTAGATTTAGAAAAATCTTTTGAATATTCAATAACGGGATTATATTGATTGAGATTTGATTGTGATGTGAATGAATCTCGTGTCATCATCAAAGGTTCGACAACTTGAGATAAATCCAAACGTGAATTTGATGATGTTTTTATTATCGTATAATTAAAATCTGATTTTTTATAAAATTGACCCTCGATCATCATATC
>NW_002987464.1:271003-272822 GCF_000006295.1 Pediculus humanus corporis | reverse complement strand
TCTGAATCATTTAACTATCATTATCGAATCAATTTGTTAAATAATAGATTTTTTTATGTACATATAAATTTATTATTAAAAAAAATTACCAGTGGAAATGAACCGACCGTAGCCGATCGTCTTAACATTGAATAATTTTTTTTACTTTCATGTATTTCAAAACGTTTAAAATTATCGAAATCATTGGAATTTTCTTGTTTTTCTCTCTTTCTAAAAAAATTTTATTTCCATTTAAAAAAAAAAATTTCAATTTAATTTAAACGAAAAAAAATTTAAATTTAATTTAAACAAAAAAAAAATTATACCATTTTATTAACTTACCTTAATGGTGCTGAATTTTTTTCAATTTGACATGTTGCTATACCGTACGTACCTCTACCTTTAAGAAAAATTTTTTTTCTCTATTGAAATTTAATCCGGTGTCAAAATAAAACGTTTATTTATTTATTTATTTATTTATTTATTAACTCACAGCACATTTTTTTAGTTGCCGTCAATAAACAATATTTCCATAATGTCATTGTTGTCACAACTATCAAAACGACTCCGAAACCGCATGCCAAACCCACTATTAAAGGTGAATATTCGTTGAGTACTCCCCAATTTCCAAAAAGCCATTTTCCACTTTTTTCCATAGAATCATCCTATAATATTATCATTATCATTATTATTATTAATTAATTTCGTTTGATGTTTAAAATTTTTTTTTATATATAAAAATTTATATCTCACTTCGTTCCACATGGCGGCCGTTATTGTTGCCGATTGTTGAAATACATGAGGTTGATCTTTATAAATGGCGTTTTCAGAATCTGTTAACAAAATAATAATAATAATAATAATTTTACGTTAGTATTTATTGAAAAGTTTTTTTTTTTTTTCTTGGGGGGCCCTCATTCCAAACCTATTTTTCTTACAATAAAATTATTATTTTACCGATTTTTTTTATATTTCCGGTCGGAATTTTTTCACTCTCATTTTTTAAATGTCGTCACTGTACTCGTACATTTTTAACCGTTCGAATTCACAATTTTAAATAATAATAATAATAATAATAATAATGATTATACATAAATTAATTATTAATTTTTTCCCGGGTTAAAAAAAATAATAAAAAAAAAATTTTAAACGCGAGTTTAATATAAACAAAGAAGTTGGGATAGGTTTCGCGTATCAACTGAATTTTTATTTATTAAGAAAGAAACATAATTAAAAAAAAAAAAAAAAAAAAAAAATTATTTCAGGTTGATTTGCGACACACAACATAGGTATCAGGTATGTGAAGAGTTCATTAAACCTTAATCATCAAAATTGTTTACCATAATATTAATTTAAATAATCTTTTACATTTTTTTTTTTTTTTTTTTTTATTCCCATAATTTAATATAATTTTTTTTTTTTTTTTTACTAGAAATTATTTTAAAACGGGGGGAGGGGGAGGAAGGGAGAGGGAGAGGAAGGGGGTAGGAGGGGAGGGGAGGGAGGATAAACAAATTTGTTTATAAACAATCAAAATAAATGACGTGGAAAGTTAAAGAAGCCGGAAACTATGAATAGAAAGACAAAAAAAAAATTTTTTTTACTTTGAGCCCTAAATATTTTCGCCTATTTATAAAAAACTTTAAATGGAAACTTTTTTGGGGAGGAGGAGAGGAGAGGGGAGGGAAATTTTTGATTTTTGCCTTTTTTTAAATATTTGTTTTGATGTTTAATCGAGCCTAAAGATGATGAAAAAAAGGTTAAGAGAGAAAACTTATCGAAACGTTCTCTTTTTTTTTAAAGTCGAACTATGTTCCCTGCCTAAACTATTAAAACTTTT
>NW_002987464.1:257647-270983 GCF_000006295.1 Pediculus humanus corporis | reverse complement strand
AAAACAAAAGCTCAAAACAGTTAAAAGCTCGAAAATTTTTATTTTTTAAAACAAAAATTTTTTATTATCATTATTATTATCATTATTATCATTTTAATAAGTTATTAATAATTATTACATATCCATTCGTGTAAAAAAAAAAATAGAAAAAACAATTTTGTAAAGTGGAAAGTCGGAAAAGTCGAAATAAATTTTAAAAAAAAAATAGATTTATTAAATCTTTCTGATTAAATAATAAATAATAATAATAATAGTAATAATAATAATTAAATCGTTTTATCTATTATAAAATATAATAATAATGATAATGATAATGAATCATCCATTATAAAACAAATAATTTAAATAAAATAAAATTAATTTATAAAATTGATTTCGTTACTGTGAGAATATTAGTGGGGAGGGAGGACGAGGGGGGGAGGGGATGCGTTACGTCACATTTCGAAATATTTTTTCCGTTTTAAATTATTATTATTATTATTATTATTCCTCTGTGGGAAAATTAAATAAAATGTACCAAAAATAAATAAAATTCGCACGGAATAAATAAATATCCAGAAAGAAAAAAAGAAAAGGAAAAACCGGTTTTTATTTCAAACGCACACAATTTTCTTTCTCGTTGCATAAAAAATTATTTAATAATTAATAATAATAATAATAATAATAATAATAATAATAATTCAACGTGCTTATTTAATAAAAATGATTTCCGTTAATGATTCACACACGTGATTGATAGTAAAAAAAAAAAAAAAAATTGTTTTCGTACCTGATTTTAATACGAAACGATATGAAAAATTTAATAAGAAAGAAAATCATTTATTTTTTATTTACCTTGTTGAAAATAATATGGTGGGGTTTTAAATATTTCCTCACTGTTGTCTGTAAATATATTCGGCGACATTTTGTTTAGCAAAAAATACGACGAAACAAACAAACAAACAAACAAACGAAAATTTTTTTTTTATCCGTTCGAATAATTAATTTCGATGATGATGATGCGTCAAACACATAATAATTTATTTATAATATTGTAAATAATTTTAATTGTTTTTTTTTTATTTATTATAATTATTACGGGAAAATACATTTACGACAGCAATAAATAGAGAGAGAGAGATAGTGAGATAGTGAGAGTGAGAGGAAAATAGAGAAAAAGGAAAATTTTATATGTAACAAACACTCAGAAAAAAAGTAAAACCGTAAACTGAAAGCAAACGTTTTAACATTCATTGTGATTCATATATAGTAGTATCACATGCGTGTTGAAGCTTGATATTCCCCAACAAGTAAAAACTCCGAGAAAAAAAAAAATAATTAAAATTTCCCCCCTATTATGTTCTCGTATGCATTTACATTATATATAAAAATATGAAGAACACGACAATAATTCATCCCCTATTTTTTATTATTATTATTATTATTACTCTTTTTTTTAATATAAATCCACGTACGAGGGGGTGGTATTGAGTTATCCACGTGGTAAAAATTAAAAACCCTTTTTTTTTAAAATTTATTTACATAAGTATTAATTAATCCATTGCGTAAAATTTACAATTATTATTATTATTATTATTATTATTATTATTATTATTATTATTATTATTATTATTATTATATTTTAAATATCACACGCGGTCGCATGTTTAGCTTTCGAGTGACGTAACAAAATAAAAAAAAATGTCGTTCGAGTTGTAATCAATATGCCTTTTTTCTCCCTTCTTTAAATGGGTCATTTGTCGATGAAAATAATTTTTTTTTAGTTAAAAAGTTTCCCCCTAAAAGAAAATTTAAAAAGGTTTTTCCCCCCCCCTTTATTTCCCTTGAAATGTGTGTGTGAGAGAGAGAGAGAGAGAGAGAGAGAGGGAAACAGAGAGAGAGAGAGAGAGAGAGAGAAAGACAGAGAGAGAGAAAGAGAGAGAGAGAGAGAGAGAGAGAGAGAGAGAGAGATAATGGTATTAATAAAAAAATTTTTTTATGGGGAAAAACTTTTAAAAAAAATTTTTTTTTTTTTTTTTTTTTTTAAATGAAGGCTGTATTTAAATCCCGTTTGGAAAATGTCGGAAAATGTCAGGGAAAACAATTTTGTTTGCGAACGTACCATGCCGTTCTGATAATTATTATTATCATTTTACATAATATTTAATAAAAGTTTTTATGAGCGAAATGAATTGACTGACCAAGACAATGAAATGACATTTTTAAATGACGCACACACACACACACACACACACGATAATTTCACATTGTTTTTTTTATTAGCCTTGAAACCAGTCAGTGACTTATTTAAAATACCTCTAAGGTTTAGGTAGGCTCTTTTACGTAAACCTATTATTATTATTATTATTATTATTATTATTATTAAAAACAATTAAAATGCAATCGTTATTGCGGAATTCACAAAAAAAAAAAAAAAAAAATTATTTGCGGCAAGATGCAAGATCGTTAATTAATTTATTTTTTTTTCTAGAAAATTTTAAGTAAAGTTATGTAAATTTATTTTTTACTTCATGTACATAATTTTGTAGTCATTAATTATTAATAATTAAATTTTTGAGATTAAATAAATAAACATTTTAAAATACGTACCGTCGTGAGTATCTATATGTACGTAGGTAATGCAGTGTAATTTAATATCGTGTTTTTAACGTAGCAGAAGACGTTCGATGAAAAATTTTATTTTTGTTTACCGAAATAAAAAAGAAAACGTTTATTATTATTATTATTATTTTGCTTCACTCTATTAAATTTTTAATTAAAAATAAATAAAATTTTTTAATCGCCGCCATTTTGTTTTTTTTTTACGTATGAGACAAAAATATAAAAATACGTACCTTGATGTAATTAAATTACAAAAACACTTTTAAATTTTTTTTAAATTAATTACGCATTTGTGCGTGTGCGTGTGTGTAGGTACCTTGAATAAAACGAAATCAATGATGATGATAATAATTAAAAATATAAAAATAACACATTGAAAATCGACACCTGATTACATCACAGGTCAGGCTTACATTGAACGAGAGACAATTTAATATTAACATGCTAATGTTGTTGTTGTTGTTGTTGTTTCCCATTGGCAAACCGACGAAGAAGCTTTTTAAATGTTTTCTTTACCTTTTCCTTTTTCCTTTCCTTTTTTAGCTCATCATCGATTATTTACCGACGTTTCCCCCCTCCCCTCTCCCTCCATTAAATACGGCGGTTTTCGACGAAAAAAAAAAACTTTGTCGGAGAGGGTCTTAATCAAATCGTAATAAATTCCAACAACAGTTTGATTTTTATTAATGGACTTTGATATCATTAATTAAATAAATTTATTTATTTATTTATTATTATTATTATTATTATTATTATTATTATTATTGTTAACTCGTGCCTTCACTTAATTGTTTTCTTTTTAAATAAAATTTTCCAGTAAAATTATTAACGTTTTTTTTTTTTTTTTTTTTTTTTTATTACGAATCTCGAGTTAACGTTAATTAATTTTTTATTAATTAATAACTTATTACGTAATATATTTTACTGATTGAAAAGTTTGTAAATAAATAATAATAATAATTTTAATAATAAATAATAATTACGAAATTATTGAAGTTTTAACGATTCTTTTTACTTAGTTATTTATTTATTTAACAAGGATACCTTTCATTTCGAACCTTCAAAACGTTTCGCACCTGAATTTCATTTTTTAAAAAAATTATTATTATTATTATTATTTGTTTTAAAAAGGATTTTCTTTAGTTTTAAACTTTGAAAACAAAAAAATAAAAATTTTATGTATTTAACAAAAAAAAAAAAATTTTTCTTTACAACAAAAAAAAAAACAGAGAAAATAAAATCATTCGTTGATAAAACATCAGGATTGTTTAACGAGTCCATATTTATTGTTTTCTGTAAATAAATAAAAGAAAAGAAATATTAAATTTTAAATTTAAATTTAAATTATTATTATTATTATTATTATTATTATTATTATTAATATTATTATTATTTGGTTTCCCTAGGGCGTCGTTTAATTTATCTTTGCATTAACGTTTTAAAAAAGAATGACATTCGAAACTAATTTAATACTCGTTTTAAAAACTTTAATTTATAAATACATGATTCGATGTATTTTGAACAGACGCAAACAAACAAACAAACAAACGAACAAACAAACGGATCGTTAAATAAACAAACGTTAAATTTAAATTACAAAATTTTTTTTTGTCCCGATAAAATTATATTAATAGTTTTTTTTTAAAATGGAAATTTTTTGTATTATTATTTTTCCTCAATTTGATTTTAAGGATGAAACCTTACCAAATAATAATAATAATAATAATAATAATAATAATAATAATAATAATAATAATAATAATAATAAAGCCATTTTGTAAGGGAATAACAAATAAAATTTGTTTTACCTCTAATGGAATCATCCAAACTTCTTAATATCGGATACCAATCCTTTGCAGAATAATCAACTTTTGGAAGACTTCCGCCATAATCTTCTGGAAGATAATCTCTCGGAATGAATTTATGCAATTCTTGTAATTTATTACCGTGAAAATGCAGCTGGAAAATTCAACAAAAAAAAATAAATAAAAACATAAAAAAAATCTGGCTAGAAATCGATTGAATTTTCCTTACTCTTTTATTTAATTTTTCTTTAACCAAGGGTTTAAAAATTTTCCAAACCATATTAAACAACCAAGGTTGATTAACTATGTGAACTTCTTTCAGTCTTAATGGCATAGCATCCTAAAAATAAAATTTTGTACAGAAATTTTGAAGAAAATGAATGGTTTTAAACTTGAATTACAGTTAATGATAGGCACCTGTATAAAATTTAAAAGCCTTAAAGAAAAGCTTGGACTTAATGCAAGAACTTGTGCCATTCCCAATCCGTCAAAATCTAAAATAACAACGACTCCATTGACTTGTGTTGCAGGTTCCAGCAGTGCACCTTGATGAATCAAATAAAACATTTGAAAAACTTGATCTGGAGTTGCTTTTTTAGGATCCCAAGCTTTTCCAGCTTTGTTAATCAATATTCTTCTTCCCTTGTGATCTCTGTTAGCGAGCACGTTAACAATATCTTCGTTCAACATAATTTTTTCAACTTTTTCCGGCATGAGACCGGTGAGTAAATCTTTATTTTTTTCTTTAAATTCTGCTATTCTTCTCATCTAAATATATTTACGATTTAAAAAAAATTACTGGAGGGAAATTTAACGGAAAAACTATTTTCCTTTTTTTAAACGTCGCAAAAAAAGGCAAAAAGGTTTTTACTTACCAAAGACAAAGCACTTTCCGGATAAAATTTAACAGGTCTAAGGTATCTTATTAAAACTTCCGGTGAATGATCGTAATATAAATTTGAATTTTGTTTTAATAATTTTTTCAATTCTTCAACGGATTCTTCTACACGTTCCGGAGTTTCCCGTAATTCTACTTCCGCTTTTTTTATCAATTCGGGAGTTAGGGGTTCTAATTCTAATTTTAAATCACGACCCATTTTCCTACGGGTAAAAATACAAAACAAAATTTTCCATCAAAAATTATTATTATTATTTTTACTAACGGAAGTGAAATGAAATTAATGACTTATTAATTTTTTAACGGAATTAAATAAATAAAAAAAAAAAAAAAAGCAAATTAATAATTAATAATAATATCGATCGGACGTCCATTTTCTTTCTTTTTTGCTCGAGTTTAAATTATTAAAAATCAATTTTAGGTCGCCATTTTTTTTTTTTTTTTTTAAATCCCATCCTCGTTAACTCGCGTGTATATCAAAACATTAATTTACCTTTATTTAAAAAAATAATAATAATAATACTAACGGTAAAATAACACTCACGATGAAAAACAATACGCACAAAACAACAACAACAACAATAACAAACTAATGTGTGTGTTCTCCCAAGGGGGGTGGTTAAAACTCGGTGGATGACTACTACTGAAAAACACAAACTGACCTAAACTATTAAAATATATTTACAAAAAAAAAAAGAAAAAAAAAAAAAAGTATGAGTTTGAAGGACGTTTATTATGGTAAAAGAAAGAAAATTTGATGAGACATAATAAGAATTAATCATTATTAAGTTTCTTATCAACAGTCAAAGTTCACATGAAAATCACGTCCATTTACGAAATTATTATTATTATTATTATAACATGTATCGGTTGTTTTGTATACATTGTAACACATTTAAATTGTTTAGGATATCCTAATATTATCTCTCTTCCTCAAAAAAGAATGAAGACAAAGAATTCAATTCTGAAATTATTAAAAAAACGTGTCGCATATAATGAAATAAGATAAATTTATCATCTATCTTCTATCTATCTATCTATCTATCTATTATTATTATTTCTCTTATTGTTTTCACACAAAAGAACAAAAAAAAATGAGTTTTCTAATCGAAATCCGAAACTTTTTCATTTACAATCAAATCCTTTGGAAAATACATAATTATTATTATTATTTAATTCTTCACGTGTTGTTCAAACTTGAAAAATCCCCATTTCGTTTACCTTTTACTTATTATTATTATTATTATTATTATTATAATCGACAAATAGAACATTCTTTAAAACTTTAATGGATATTTGTGAATAATTTATTTTTTTACATAAAATATTCATTCGTTAAAAATATGGGACGCCATTTTTTTTTTTTTAAAAAAAGTAACATGCAAAAGTATCAGGAAGAAAAGCAATTTTTTTTTTTAAATTTAAAATTTAGTTCGTGAGCTAATTTTTTGTGTGTGAAAGGAAAAGACGACGTCAAGTTTTTTTTTTTTTTTTTATTAAAAAAATTTTTTTAACGTTTGTTTTCATTTAAAAAAAAGAAAAAAATTTCGAACTTTGATCATATGAATAAAGTACGATTTAAATAATATTCAGGGTCAGTCTCGGTTTTATTATTATATTATTATTATTATTATTACATAATTTAATGAGATTATCGATGAAAAAAAAATAATTTTTTTTTTGAAAAGTAAATGAAATTTTAATCCGTAATTCAGGTGGTGTATGAAAGTATAAAAAAAAAAAAAATTTTGATAAGAGGGCGAATTGATAATAATAGGGATGATACTTAGGGGATGATGAGCGCATACGGAAGAGAGATTTAACGATTATTATTTCGAAGGGATTACCGTTCGGCAATGTTCGACAATGTTCGTAATTTAACATTTCACTGATTTCACGGCAAAAAAAATTAAAATGGCGGAACCCGATGATTTTAAAATTGATGAAATTAACGGATTATTGACAATATTAAAAAATGTAAGGTTTACGTTAAATTAAAAAACGTTATTAATTAAGTCGTTAATTACGAATCGTTTTAAATGATTTTAATTTAAATTTAATTTTTAAATTTGTCGTTTTTGAATTGTGAAATTATTATTTTAACAAATTTTTTTTTTTTTTTTTTTTTTTATAAAAAAATAATTTTTAGATCGAATGGAGTGATCCATGGCTTGTGGGTTTAATTATTTTTCACATAGGTGTTTCAATGACAACCGTTCTCACACGAAATCATGGAAATTTTCAAGTTGTTTTACTTTTAGTTTTGTGTAAGTTTTGTATTACAATACAATGCCAATAAGAAAAAAAATGATTTTGTTTAATACTAATAAATTAATTCTAATTTTTAGTGAGCTTAGTTTATTTTTCTGAGAGTATTAACGAATTGGCTGCATCTCATTTTAAGTAAGAATTATATTGATAAATAAATATATACTTGTAATTTATTTATTTTGAAATTTCTGTGATAATTCATCACTACGATTTAATTTTAGCTTATTTTCAAAGCAACAGTATTTCGACAGCAAGGGAATGTTTATATCGTTAGTTTTCTCAACACCGATTCTTTTAAATTGTATGGTCCTCGTGGTGAGTTTATGAATTTCTTTTAAACCCTCGAAACAACAACTTGCCATGTTACTAAACTTTTTTTTCCCGATTTCCTGTCAGCATTCAAATTTATCGAATAATGCAATATTATTATTATTATCTCATTAATTTTAATACATTTATAAGAATGATGATAATATTTTGTACATTTATGTATTTGAGAAAGTTGTATAATTACATAATGTTTTTATTTAAGGCGAGTTGGCTGTACCAGTCGGGTCAGTTAATGACCAAATTAAAACAAGCCCAATTGCAGGCTCAGTATTTAAAACAAAAAAAAATATCAAAAGAAAAAGATGGAGGAGAGAGCAAATCATTTTACAAAAAAGAATTGAATGATGATAATGTTGATCTCATACAAAAATTAAGGCATAAGGGTAAAAAATGTAAAAGCGTGTCATATGGATCATCATCGACTAAAATAATCGATTCGAATGATAAATTGGATAAAAAAATAGACTGAAGTAATTTACAATTATTAATTTTACATGATAATAATAATAATAATTTGTGTATTTCTCATAAAAAAAAAAAAAGAATCAAAAAATTGAAAAATTACCATTAAACATTATTTATTAATATTGCCGTTATTTTTTAAGTTTAGATTATTATTATTATAATAATTAATAGTTAAATCGAGAAGAAAAAATGAATCAATGAAATTATTATTATTATTATTATTATCTCTATTTTTTTATTTATTTATTTTTTTTTTAATAACTAATATGTATTGAAATGATAAATTGTTGTATTAATTAATAATCTAATTTTTATTTTCTATTTTTTCTTAGATTATAATTTGAATGTAAATGAAGATCTTTAATAATAATTTAAACTTTATTATAAAAAAAAAAAAATGATATCGATTGAATGAAAAAGTAATAATGATAATAATAATCTCATTAAAACCATTGTAATTATTTAAACATTCTGTAAGTATTGCATTTAATGAAATTTTTTTTAAAAATTATTCATTTGTTTAAGTTAAAAAAAAAAAATTTGTATATCGCTATTCGGTTATCAAGCTATTAAATCATAATATGTAGAATTTTCATTATATTTTAATATTAATAATAATAATAATTATGAAATAAATGTATACAGTATATTTAGGCAGCTGTTGATGAATGATAAAACAAAAACAAAAATGGGCCAATAAAATATGTTAATAAATTATTAATTAAACATTCAGGTAGTTTATTAATGGCGTGTTTAACTTAAAAAAACATTATTATTATTATTATTATTATTATTATTATTAAGTTTTTGATAATTTTTTAAGTATAAATTGATCTTAATATTTTTTCTTTATTTTTTTTTTTAATTTTCTTTTTCTAGTATTATTAATATTATTATTTTTTAATGGCGAAATATTAAAAAATGAATAAATTTGTATTTATTTATTATTATTATTATTATTATTATTATTATTATTATTATTATTATTATTATTGTTTTTTTTTTTTTGAAATTTAAAAATTGATTTGTATTTTTTTTTTTTTTTTTTTTAAATTTTTATGTTTTTATTATCAGGTAATTGTTTTTAAAGGTCGTTGAACTCTTTGAAAAAAAAATGATAAAATTTTTTAATTGTATCAAGAATATAGTTACCAAACCGTTTTATTATTATCATTATTATCACGATATTGTAATAGTATATAAATTCAATATGTTTTGTTAAATATATTATATATATATATATATTTTTTTTAGTATTAGTTAAAAATTTTATAAAATTTTTTTTTTGTTGTGTGTGTAGGCCATTGTAATAAATTAAAAACAAAATTTAATTTAAATTAATAATAATAATAATAATTGAATTATGTGATTGTTATATCAAATGAGTATATGAATTTTTAAATTCATTTTGTTTTTAATTTAATTTAATTTGTTTAAATATAAGAAAAAAACGGAAAAAAATATGATAAAATAATTATTATTATTATTATTTTTTTTTTATTATTTTTTTTATTACAATATCAAATATTATATTAATAATAATGAAATTTACAGCCACGTTAAATGAATAGTAAAAAATTAATTGGAACACTTTTTTGAAGGAACATCATTGTTGATGATGAGCGATTTGAAAGTAACTAAAAAAAAAAAAGGAAAAGGATGCATATATACTTGATATTAATATATATACTAAAAGATGTAAACTCATATATATTTACAATCGTATCGTAATATTAACTTTTTTTTATGTGACGTCATGATAATTTTTTTTTTTTTTTTTTAATTAACGTCTGCGTTTTATTTTATAGTAATTGGATTTGTGAGATAAACCATTGGTAAGCAATGTATAATGTTGTCCGACTCCGGTTTGAAGTAAACCACTTCCTTGACTAAAGTAATATGGATACGAACCACTACCGAATGCTTGAGAGGTAGTACCTAATGGAACTTGAGAGTAGGAATAGAAATTGTTTACGTCGGGAGCGGTAGTTAATGCTTGAAGTGCGGGATAAGATGATAGAGTGTTTCCTCCGTTAAACGTAGTGAAAACTCTCGATCCGGATGATTGAGTTAAGGGAAGCCGATAAATTGAATAATAACTACTCGCTCCTGTTTTTAATGGACTAGCTGCAACGGAAGTTGGAAGGGATAATTGAAGGAAGGGAAGACCTCCTCCTAAATCCTGTGCAGGTAAATACACGGCTGGAACATTTCCGTTGCCGTTTCCGTTTCCATTTCCATTTCCATTAAGTCCGTTACCGTTTCCGTTGAAACCATTTCCGTTGCCGTTTCCATTTCCATTAAGTCCGTTACCGTTTCCGTTGTGCCCGTTACCGTTACCGTTACCATTACCATTACCATTTAGACCGTTTCCATTGTGGCCATTACCATTTCCATTGTGCCCGTTACCGTTTCCGTTTAATCCATTTCCATTGTGACCGTTTCCGTTGGTGAAACCATTGCCATTACCATTGTGACCGTTTCCATTTGTAAATCCGTTACCATTGTGACCATTTCCGTTTCCATTAAAGCCATTTCCATTGTGTCCGTTTCCATTGGTAAATCCATTGCCGTTTCCATTATGACCGTTACCATTGGTAAATCCATTACCGTTTCCATTATGACCATTACCATTGCCATTTCCGTTATGACCATTACCATTGCCATTGTGACCGTTTCCGTTATGACCATTGCCATTTCCGTTATGACCATTACCATTGCCATTGTGACCGTTTCCGTTATGACCATTGCCATTTCCATTAAGACCGTTTCCATTTACAAATCCATTGCCGTTTCCGTTATAACCATTACCATTTCCATTGTGTCCGTTACCATTGGAGAATCCATTGCCATTTCCGTTATGGCCATTACCATTTCCATTGGTAAATCCATTACCATTTCCGTTATGACCATTACCATTGCCATTGTGACCATTTCCATTACCATTGAAACCGTTTCCATTACCGGATGGCTATAATTAAAACATTAAATTAAAACTCATAAAATTTATACAAATTTATAAATAAATTTTAAAGTTCTCTCTTTACCCCAGTTGGTCCCGTGATGGGTATGTATTGGTTGTCTACAGATGGGCCATATTCTGTCAAAGGTGGCCCATTACCATTTCGGCTTTCTCCTGGTAATAAAAGTCTTCTACCTAAAACAAAAAAACCGTTAAAAAATTAAATTCAGCGCAACAGACAAAAGATTTTATTTAGTTGAATATAATTTTTGGTATAAACATTAATACTATACCAGAAGGTTTCCATCCACTAGGCGGATACGGTCCTGAAGGAGGTGATGTAAAACCTGCAGGTACTCCATAAGAGTTACCATTACCATTACCATTACCTACATATTCAGCCGAGATCGATCCAATAAAAAGACACAGTAAAATAGTTATCTGAAATTAAAATTAAGTCATAGAGTAAAATATTTCGTAATATATATATCATTAAGCATTCATTTAATTTTTTAAGAAAGCTCAAATACGTCTACGATTTTATTCCTTTATCGTTTATATTATTTAATGAAATCGATTTTATTAAAAAAAATGTTTTCGTTTACAAATTTTGATTCTTTTGTGTAATTTAAAGTCTATCCCTTTATATTTTTACGCACGAAAAAAAAGAAATTATTTCAAAAACTGATTTGATAATTTTTTAATTTCTCACAGATGGTAATTTTTGTATACTCTGTGGTTCGAAAACTCTCACATCGTGGCGCCAAAATATTTGTACGTCTATGTTTTAACATCCGTTAATACTGTAGTTGTGCTCATTGCAGGCATGTTTAAGTTTTTCAATAAAATGTAGTTATTTTATATTAAAACTATTTTCAATAGCTACAGAAAGTTTTATTAAGTTTTAAAAAAAGAGTTTTAATAATTTTTATCCAATTTGAAGTTTATTAAATTAAAAAATTTGAGAAAAAACGTGCTTGGTGATATTGTCTCCATCTTGAAACATTTTCATATTGTGTAATAAAACGACAGCGTCTTTTCAAAGGAATAAAACCTGTTAAATAGCATTTACCACGATGCTTACTACAAGTAATAGTTATATATTGGTAAATATTTTACTTAATTTTTTAAAATTTACAAACTTAAGTAAATGTATAGTCAGTGTTTTTGTTTAATTAGATTATTAAAAGTGATTGCCTTTAAGATAATCCTTTTTAAAAAACTCTCCATTATAGTAGTAGTATGTACAGTTTAGGTTATTTTTTTTTTTTTTATTTAAACTCAAAGCTTTATCCTACCTTCATTTCGAAAATTTTATTTTTTTTGGTTTTTTTCCCGTTAACACTTTACCACTGTTCAATTTCCACCGAAATCTTTTTCGATACTAAACAATCTCAACATAAAACATAACTATAAATTTATATTCTTTAAAAAAAATTTCTGTATTCATAAATCGTAGGACATTATTACGTGCCACACTGTAGGTCAAGATTTCTATATATCAAATCAATTATATGAATAATAATAAATTTTTTATGTAAGTTTTTGGTTATTTTTTATATATTCATTTTTCTTCTTTATTTTACAATTTATTATTATTATTATTATTTCTTCTTATACCAAATCTTAATTGCCTGTTTTTCTTAATTTATTCTTTCTTCTAAAATCATAAAATTTTTTTTTTTGTCTGATGCAGCTTCATCACCAGTTACTCTTATTTGTTGTGATGGCCATCTTGGATTGTAATTACACACAACATCAATTTCAAATTATTCAATTATTATTATTATTGAAACATATCAAAATATTTTTGTTAAATAAGTAAGTAATATAGTTTACTATTCACTTATTCTAAATTTTACCTTGATAATTAAAATTAAAGATAAAAATTTTTGAAAAATTCAGGTACTGGAATACCACATGGCCCAAGAGATACCTACCTATGTTGATGGATTATTCAGACTCTTGAATTTGAAACATTTTACAAACATGACCTTTTGGTAG
>NW_002987464.1:252587-257627 GCF_000006295.1 Pediculus humanus corporis | reverse complement strand
AATCCTACAGTTAATAATAACTAATTAGTTAAAATTTGTATCAAATTTTGTGCTATAATTAACAAAAAAAAATGAAATTAAGAAAAACTAAAACTAAAGTAAATCTATTGTTTTTTTTTGCAGGTAGGAGAAGAACACATATTCTATAAATAAATATTTATTTATTAATTTATTTATTTAACAATAATAACGGATAAAAATTATTATTATTATTGGTGGTACATACAGGAAATTGTGGAGGACAGATTCTAAGGAATTGACTAAGGTTTGCAGATTTTTTTTTTGTTATTGAAAGAAGAAAAAAAAAAAAAAACATCACGTTTTATCTTTCATTGTGATCAATCCAAATTCTGTTCAATAAGTCATCAATTGGCTAAGATTATTATTTAATCGTGACAGAAATGTTATTAAGCGTGACGTTAACTGTTAACAAATTACCCATTTCGTCTGATGAAGAATCATTTTAATAATTTTTTATTGCGGTTATTTTTATTACCACAATCATCATTTTATGCATAATTCGTTAAAGTTTTCCTCTTGTTTGCATTTATTTATTTATTCAAACATATTACGTTCGATGATGATGATGATGATTTTATTTTTTATTTTTCATGCTCTTCAACGTAACTTCAAGTAAGGGAAGGTCGTGACACACAGACGAATCCTTTCTTGTTGATTTTGATTTCGTGATGATTGGGGTGAAGGGTAACATTGTCATTGCACATTAGAAAGTTACACGTTAAGTTAAAACAACAACAAAACAAAAAAAAAAAATGTAATTTTTACTTTTAAAAACTTTTTGTATTGCTTAATTAATTTATATTTATATACAATCTTTATTTTAAATGAAATGTTTTTATTTATTTCAGGATCAGGCAATAAAAAAAAAACTAATTAAAATGTTATGCTACCAATCAAGTTTTACATTGGATGTTCAGACAGAGAGAGAGAGAGAGAGAGAAAAGGAGATTTCAAACGTATGTAATTTAATAATTGCATTTTTATTTTTATTTCATGTTAACCTTGTTTTCTGTCTGCTTTTTGTTGTTGTTGTTGTTGTTGATGTTGTTGTTGTTGTTGTTGTTGTTGATGTTGTTGTTGTTGTTGTTGTTGTTGTTGTTGTTGATGTTGTTGTTGTTGTTGTTGATGTTGAGCTCTTCTTCCGTGCGTAAGGTCTTTGTTGGCAGTAGGTGTGGTTTTTGTTGTTCTGGGCCGTAACGAAATTAAAATTCTATTTTAGATTTTATTTATTTATTTTATTATTATCATTATCATTGAATAGAAAAGAAAAAAAAATTTAATGATTTTTTTTTCTTTCTATGGTGTTGTAAATAATTTAACTGAATTGGTTATAAAATTCGTTAACTATTTTTTTTTTTAAATAGAATTTTAAAATAAAAAAATTCTTTGCCATTTGTAATAATAAAAACTTGGCTGAATTATGTAACGTGCAATGCCAATTTTTTTTTTTTTTTTTTTTTTCCCCATTAAAAACAACTTTGTTAATAATTTTGCAAACGCGTTTTAGGAACCAAACAAGGTGATGGCCAAAATATATTAAATTTTATTCGTCATACATTAAAGTCATAATAGTAATAATGATAATAATAATAACGTTTCGAGTAACAGCAAGGTCGTATTTTTTGAATTTCCGCGAAAGGTTAAAAACCAGGGTAAAAATTTTTTTAAATAATAATAATAATAATAATAATTAAAGGTTAATGGGTTTTTTTATAACGCGGAAAGAGAGCGGGGGGGGGGGGGTAGGGTTAAAAATAAAACGGTTTCGACATTTTTCCCAAATCGCGATATAAGTCAATGATAAAAATTATTATTATTATTTATGCGATAATAGTTTTATGAAGAATGACAGGTTTTTTTTTGGTGAATGATGATTGGATAAATAATAATAATAATAATAATCAATTTTAATTTTTCTTTTCTTTTCTTTACTTTAAAAAAAAAAATTAGGAAAATGAACGGAACGAATAATAATAATAATAATAATAATAATAATAATAATAATGTTAATGAGTAAACGTGAAAAGCTTTTTTTTTGGGAAAATTTTTTAAAAAAGACGTGTTAAAATTATTTATCGCCAATTTTTTTTTTTTTTTTTTTTTACCAAAATTTTCATGTTTTCCCCCCCAAAAAAAAAAGAAAAAAATTTTCCTTGAAAAACTAAAAAAAAAAAAAAAAAAAAATTATCATTTTATTATTATTATTTTCTATATTTTTTGTTCGTCTCTAAAACAACATTAAATTAATATACAAAACGCATAATTCTCATCTTTATTAAATAATCTCTTATTTATGTACATAAAAATTCAACGCATAAAATCTCCCGAAAAAAAATTTATTTATTTATTTATTATTTTTTGCACTCTTACAAATCATCCATTTTTAACACGTCTATAAACACACGAAAAAAAAAAATTATCATTATTATTATTATTATTATTATTGACGTGAGAAATTTAAAATTATTAATTAAAAATTACTATTATCATTATTATCATTATTATTATTATTATAATTTTGAAAAAAAAAAAAAAAAAAAAAAAGATAAATGAATAAATAAGGAAGTGTGAGGAGATGAATGTGAGTTTTTAAAAATGATGATGATAATAATTAAACGTTACAAAATGCGTTATTAACCTTGTAAATTATTAATAATGATAATAATAATAATGATATAAATAAGGAATTTTTTTAATAATTCGAAGGACGTTAATTAAAAGGTGCCACGTTAGTTTTTGCGCGAACCCACGTGTGGATCATCTCATTATATGAATTTTATTATTTATACGTATTGTGTAATCACACACCCACCCCCCCACCCCCACCCCCCGTCGTTGATACGCATAATCGAATCGAATTTAATTTTTTTTCTTTTAATTATGCTTAAATTACAAAGTTAATAATAATAATAATAATAATGATGATGATGATAATAATGATAAATTAACTTTGTTCGTAAATGATATTAAGTTTTGATGTTTTGTTTTCGGTTTGAAAATTTTATATGTTTGCACGTTGAAAAAAATAAATAAAAAATGGACGACGAAATAAAGGGAAAATTAGAAAAAAAAAAAAAAAAAGTTTTTAAAGTTAGGATCGTAGCCATATTACTTAATGCATTTTTCCACTACTATTTCAAGTATTTACTTATCACATACAAAAAAAAAAAAAAACGTGGTCGTCGTCGTCGTCGTCGTCGTCGATAAGAACCCTACAAGTTTTTTTATCAAAATAAACATTCATTGCAATATTTATTATTATTATTATTATATATATATAAAATTAGGTTAAAAAAATTCATTTTCGTAAATTTTTTTTTGAGAAAAAAGGGGAACGTTTTCGGGGGAGGCGGGCGGAGAGAAGGGAGGGGGAGGCGGGCGGAGAGAAGGGAGGGGGGGCGGGGACTCTTCTGTCTGTTTGTATTAACCTTGCTTGGTAGTAGTCAAGCACAATTTGACCTCTCGTCGTGGGCACAAATAAATTATGTGGAAGTTTAATACGACGACGACGACGACGACAAAAACTCTTTGCATAATACTTTTTTAAAAAAAAAAAAAATTGTTATTGCAACAGAAATTAACGTAATTTCGAGACGGAAAACATGCACGTGCACGCACGTACACACGCACGCACATTAGTTGGCAAACGTTTTATAATTTATACATTATCAAAACTTTTTTAATTAAAATAATTCGAAATATTTTTCTACATTTATTTTATTTTTCGATATTTTAATAATAATAATAATAATAATAATTATTATTACGTGATTTAAAATTATCGTCGTTTGTCCATATTTGTTTGTTTGTTTGTTTGTTTTATTCGAAACGCTTTTACCCATAATGATATAAAAGTTTGTTAAATTTAATTAATAAAAATATTTTTTGAAACGATAGAGTTAAAGTCGCGAAGGGTAAAAATGATAATGATAATAATTTTATATATTCGTATAACGATAATAATAATAATTATTATTATTATTATTTATAACGAAGGGTTGGTTAAATGGATTTAAATTTTAGGTTTTGTTGTATTGCAAACAATTTTCCGCGCCATGTTGTTGTTGTTGGTGTTGAAAAACTTATAAATAACGTAAAAAGTTTTTTTTTTTTTTTTTTTTTGTTGGTATTAGCTTCGGTTTGATTTAATAAAATAATAATAATAATAATAATAATAAAAATTTACGAGTAAATTTTAAATATTGGTAATAAATAAATAAGGTGGATGTTATTATGAAAATTTTATTTATTTATTTTTTTTTTTGGCAAATATTTAATAAAATTATTAATTTACGTATTTGTATTCCCGACGAATACATAATACAACGTAATAACGTAAAGTCGCAATGAGATCGTATAAAAAAAAATTTTTTTTTGGCAAAATACATGAAAATCATTTATTGAATAATCAATATACGACAAAACAAACCGAACGCAAACAAACAATTTATTCAGAGCTCATATTCGATTGTTTAAATACCAAATAATAAATAAAATAACCTTAACTTGAAATTTATTTAATAAAAAAAAAAAAAAATTCAATATTAATAATAATAGGCGAGGATTAAAGGTAATTTTTTTTTTTTTCGTGAAATGTTGAAAGAAAAAGATAAATTTTCATTTTTTTTTTGTAAAATATATTATTATTATTATTATTTAGTTTTTTTTTTTTTACATATATAAATAAAAACAAAAATTTTTAAGTTAATACCAACATAAAATAAAAAAAAAACATGGCGAAAGACGAAGGGTAGGTTTTAGAAAAAAAAAAAAAAATTTCTGTGGGGGTGTTCAATTGTTATTTTAATCTAATACTGATATCCGTTGAAACCGTTGTTAGATCTCGATGAGGCGGCGGACGGATATCCGGTATCTTCGTATCGAATCTGTGGCCTGTATCCGGTTTCGTCTGCTTCGTATTGAACGATTTGCATTCTTCCGTCGGGTAATAACACGTGGTAGGCTCCACGTGCAGATTCGTTTTCTCTGGATTCTTTATGACCGAATTCGGTACCGGTT
>NW_002987464.1:247796-252567 GCF_000006295.1 Pediculus humanus corporis | reverse complement strand
AAAAAAAAAAGTTTTTAAAGTTAGGATCGTAGCCATATTACTTAATGCATTTTTCCACGACGATTTCAAGTATTTACTTATCACGTAAAAAAAAAAAAAACGTGGTCGTCGTCGTCGTCGTCGATAAGAACCCTACAAGTTTTTTTATCAAAATAAACATTCATTGCAATATTTATTATTATTATATATATATAAAATTAGGTTAAAAAAATTCATTTTCGTAAATTTTTTTTTGAGAAAAAAGGGGAACGTTTTCGGGGGAGGCGGGCGGAGAGAAGGGAGGGGGGGGCGGGGACTCTTTTGTCTGTTTGTATTAACCTTGCTTGGTAGTAGTCAAGCACAATTTGACCTCTCGTCGTGGGCACAAATAAATTATGTGGAAGTTTAATACGACGACGACGACGACGACAAAAACTCTTTGCATAATACTTTTTAAAAAAAAAAATTGTTATTGCAACAGAAATTAACGTAATTTTAAGACGGAAAACATGCACGTGCACGCACGTACGCACACACGCACGCACGCACATTAGTTGGCAAACGTTTTATAATTTATCCATTATAAAAACTTTTTTAATTAAAATAATTCGAAATATTGATGATACATATATAAATATACGTAATCGAAAAAATAATAATATTAAATTAAATATTTCGTTCGTTCGTTCGTTTGCTTAATTATACTAAAAATTATTTATTTATTTATTTTATTTTATTTTATTTCGATACTTTAATAATAATAATAATAATAATAATAATAATAATAATAATAATAATACCGTTATAAAATGATTTAACGCATTTTAGAATTATCGTCGTTCGTCCATATTTGTTTGTTTTTTTTTTTTTTTTCGAAACGATTCGAAACGCTTTTACTCATAATGATAACTTTTATTAATAAATATTTTTAAACAAAATGATAATGATAATAATTTTAAATATTCGTTTATCGATGATAATAATAATAATTATTATTATTTATAACGAAGGGTCGGTTTGTTATTAATTGAAATGAATTTTCTTCTTATTAATTTCTTTTTAATAACGGAAACCATTTTATAGAAAAATCTAGAATGGATGTTTGTGAGAAAATTTTTAATTATGGGATTAAATAGATTTAAATTTTAGGTTTTGTTGTATTGCAAACAATTTTCCGCGCCATGTTGTTGTTGTTGAAAAACTTATAAATGACGTGTAAACAAAGTTTTTTTTTTGTTTTGTTGGTATTAGCTTTGATTTAATAAAATAATAATAATAATAATTTACGAGTAAATTTAAAATATTGGTAATAAGGTGGATATTATTATGAAAATTTTATTTATTTATTTTTTTTTTGGCAAATATTTAATAAAATTATTAATTTACGTATTTGTATTCCCGTCGAATACATAATACAACGTAATAACGTAAAGTCGCAATGAGATCGTATAAAAAATTATTATTATTATTATTATTTTTTTTTTTTTTGGCAAAATATATGAAAATCATTTATTGAATAATCAATATACGACAAAACAAACCGAACGCAAACAAACAATTTATTCAGAGCTCATATTCGATTGTTAAAATACCAAATAATAAATAAAATAACCTTAACTTGAAATTTATTTAATAAAAAAAAAAAAAAAATTCAATATTAATAATAATAGGCGAGGATTAAAGGTAATTTTTTTTTTCGTGAGATGATGAAAGAAAAAGATAAATTTTCATTTTTTTTTTTGTAAAATATATTATTATTATTATTATTTAGTTTTTTTTTTTTACATATATAAATAAAAACAAAAATTTTTAAGTTAATACCAACATAAAATATAAAAAAAACATGGCGAAAGACGAAGGGTAGGTTTTAAAAAAAAAAAAAAAAAAAGAAAATTTCTGTGGGGGTGTTCAATTGTTATTTTAATCTAATACTGATATCCGTTGAAACCGTTGTTAGATCTCGATGAGGCGGCGGACGGATATCCGGTATCTTCGTATCGAATCTGTGGCCTGTATCCGGTTTCGTCTGCTTCGTATTGAACGATTTGCATTCTTCCGTCGGGTAATAACACGTGGTAGGCTCCACGTGCAGATTCGTTTTCTCTGGATTCTTTATGACCGAATTCGGTACCGGTTTCGTCCGAGGCTTGAACCTTATAATCGTATTCGTATTTTGCGGGTTCCTAAAATCAAATCCACGTTCGTAATATCATGAGTGGAGGAATTTTAAAGAAAAATACATTGATAGGTTATGTAAACTCACGGCGAAGGGATCTTCGGTGGTTTGAGATCGTTTAGATGGTTCGTATCCTTGAAAACCTGAGGATCCTTGAGATCCGAAACCGTTTCTTTCGAAAGGTGCGCCGTAAGTGGCGGAGGGAAGTTGACCGGATCTACCGGAAGGGGAGGAGAACGAAGATGATTGTGGTGGTCCGTAGACTGAAGATGGAGCAGCTCCGTTACCGAAATTGTTGTTTCTGGCTTGAGGAGGTCCGTAGACTTGAGATGGAGCGGCGGAATTGGCGAAATTGTTGTTCCTGGCTTGTGGAGGTCCGTAGACCGAAGATGGGGCGGCACCGTTACCGAAATTATTGTTTCTGGCTTGGGGAGGACCGTAGACCGAAGATGGAGCTGCGCCGTTACCGAAATTATTGTTTCTGGCTTTAGGAGGACCGTAAACTTGAGATGGAGCACCTCCGTTACCGAAATTGTTGTTCCTGGCTTGTGGAGGTCCGTAGACCGAAGATGGAGCTGCGCCGTTACCGAAATTGTTGTTTCGGGCTTGGGGAGGTCCGTAAACCGATGATGGTGCACCAGATTGTGATGAACGAGAACCACCGCCGAATCCGTTTCCGGGAGCACCGTAAGTCGACGAAGGAACATGAGACGAAAACGAATTTCCGCTTCTACCTGCGGCGTCTACAGCGATACTGTCGCTAGAATCGAAGGATGGCACGTTGGCACCCTGTGCCGACGGTACTCCGTACGTGTTAGACAACCGTCCGGCCGCGCTGGGAACACTGAGTCCGTTACTCAAATCGAAACTTTGTTGTTGTTGGTTATAAGAATCATGGAAATTGGAATTTGGTGAAGGTGCCACCAATTCGTTCGAATCCGTGAATGCCGGTGCACCATACTGACTGTTCAAACTTCTACTGGCGCTAGGCGGAAGGTACGAGGTTTTCACCGGAGGTTCTGCCAAAGTGACCGCGAGTAACGATACGAATATGAAAAATACCTGAAAATTCGAAATGGTTTAATGATTCGTATAATTCTCCAGGTATTCGGGCGCATCCCGAAATCTCGCCCACGTTTCATCATCTGTATTACGAATATATAAAAATCACAAAACTCACTCAAACCAAAAACGAAAAACTCACCTTCGCCATTTTTCTCGATAATTTATTTCTAGGATCCTTTCGTATTAGAATGAGATGAGTGAGATGATGGTCGAATCTGGTATACTGATCTCAGACAACTGATGCTGATCATCTGTAACCGAGACGTTTTTATAATCGTCTCACTCGAAAAAAAATTTTTTCATCTTTCATAACGTCAGTCATCATTCACCCCCTTTTGTCTCTTCTTCGTCTCCGAATCTGTTTGCATCGTTCACGTTTAGCTTTTAGGGAGAATTAATAATTACGTATTGTTTTTTTTTTTTCATCTCATTCGTGACACGCGGATCCGGAACGTGTGCGCCACCATTTTTCAATACCTTTTCGTCGAATTGGGTTCATCGAAAGCACACGCACATCGCGCGTAAAACGCCCTACTCACGTACTTATATTAAGGTCATTATTACGCACAAATAAGAAAGAAGGAAGATGGGAGGTATCATTATTATTAGCATACGACATTCATCAACATCGATTATCATCTCGTGAAACTGAGCTATATTTCACATCTCGTTTACTTCTACTTCTACTTTTATTTTTACTACTACCACCACCACCTCTACTACTTTTTCATCTTTTTCTTTTTCTTCTTCTTTAACTTCTTCCTCCTCTCATTCTTCTTCTTGTTCGCGTATCGTTTTAATTATTATGATTTTCATCTTACAAATCAAATCGCAAACGTTTGATCTCGTTCTAAGGAAGGAGTTTTCCTTGCCTACTCATTCTACTCGTGCACGCGTTCGTGTTATCAACACAACATTTACAACATGGGATAACGCATGCATACATTTTTATTACTTACTATTAGTTTACCGTAAAAAAAAAACCCACGTCACGAGTATTTTTTTTTTTTTAACATTAAATGAAAACGTTTTAATTCATTTATTATTACTCGTTTCATCTTGCGATTTTTTTTAAATACACAATAAAAATGGCGTCACACGTTGTCATGTCTCTAGTAATAAACTATATCATTTGGTTTTTTTTTTTTATAAAGTAAAACACGAGCAATGGCATAATTATGTAATTTATGTATCATGATAATCTTATATTTTATCTTTTTAATTTTTCCACATATGAATTACAATATAATGTTTGTAATCAAATACCTGCAATATTTAATTTATTAATATTTATTTATTTAATCCTTACAAATCGATGACGTTTAGTTGAAATTTTATAAATTTTATATTTATAACGTCTACATACTCTTCGAGTTTTATTTGTTAGACGCCATTTTGATATACATTGGTAAATATAGCTTGTGACGTTATGTCACCAACTTCCTGTTATACATTTGTCATATTTTTTTTCTACAATGAATAAATCGATTGTACCATTATCATTATTATTTTTCATTTAACGTATCGCATTAATTTAATTAAAATTTTTAA
>NW_002987464.1:243957-247776 GCF_000006295.1 Pediculus humanus corporis | reverse complement strand
AAAGCACACGCACATCGCGCGTAAAACGCCCTACTCACGTACTTATATTAAGGTCATTATTACGCACAAATAAGAAAGAAGGAAGATGGGAGGTATCATTATTATTAGCATACGACATTCATCAACATCGATTATCATCTCGTGAAACTGAGCTATATTTCACATCTCGTTTACTTCTACTTCTACTCTCATTTTAACCACTACCACTACTTCTACTACTTTTTCATCTTTTTCTTTTTCTTTAATTTCTTCCTCCTCTCATTCTTCTTCTTGTTCGCGTATCGTTTTAATTATTATGATTTTCATCTTACAAATCAAATCGCAAACGTTTGATCTCGTTCTAAGGAAGGAGTTTTCCTTGCCTACTCATTCTACTCGTGCACGCGTTCGTGTTATCAACACAACATTTACAACATGGGATAACGCATGCATACATTTTTATTACTTACTATTAGTTTACCGTAAAAAAAAAACCCACGTCACGAGTATTTTTTTTTTTTAACATTAAATGAAAACGTTTTAATTCATTTATTATTACTCGTTTCATCTTGCGATTTTTTTTTTATACACAATAAAAATGGCGTCACACGTTGTCATGTCTCTAATAATAAACTATATCATTTGGTTTTTTTTTTTTATAAGGTAAAACACGAGCAATGGCATAATTTTTATTAGTTTATTGTTGAGCATAATATAGAAATTAATAATTTTTTAACCTAACAGGAAAATTATTACGACAATTAAACGATTTTTCACCTTTTATTAAAACTAATTTATTACACAATTGAATATTTGAACGACGACGTGAAACAAAAAGAAAAAATCAATTATTTATTCTGGTAGTCACCTGTGACATATTTAACATTACATTAAGTACTTTCTTTGGATTTTTTAATTGTTTTTACGTATTTAAAACGTTATTTAGTTTTTAATAAAAAATTTCGTTTAAATTTAACAATGTAAAATTTATTTAATAATTAATTGCGTGCGTTGAATTACGTTTGAAATGTTATAAACATAAAATAATAATAAAAAAAATTAAACAATTTATTTTTAAACGTAATACATAAAAAATGATCCATTGTTTAATTTTTTTAAAAACAGATTAATAATAAATTCATAAATTTAATTAAAGACTATTATGAACAAAGATGATCTTGAAAAAAAGAAAAAAATTTTTTTTTTTTTTTCGAAAACAATTATTAAGCTTAAATTCAATAGTTTGAATTAATTTACAACAAATTAGTTAAAACGAATATATATATTTAATGACCGAAATAACAATTAAAATTCAACAAACGCCACAAACGAAATAATAATAATAATAATAATTATGTAATAAATTTTTTTTTTCAACGGGCCAAAAAAATTCTATTGACTTAAATTTTTGACACTCAAAGAGGTCATCGTAATTATGCCATTAAAAAAAAAAGAAAAAAAAAATTACAATTTTTTCAAGTGAACAAATATTTGTATAATGATTGTCTAATTTTCAAAATTCTTTTGTGTTTATTATCATAAAGTAGTTGTTAAGTAATCATGATATCAACGGTATCAACAGTTAATATTCATTTTTTTTTTTTTTTTGTTTTATTACTACCTTTTAAAAATTTTAATTAAATTAATGCTATACGTTAAATGAAAAATAATAATAATAATAATAATAATAATGGTACAATCGATTTATTCATTGTAAGAAAAACAAAAAGAAAACATGACAATTTATGACAGGAAGTTGGTGACATAACATCACAAGCTATATTTATTATTGTCAAAATGGCGTCTCACGGATAAAAATCGAAGAGTTTATAAACGTTATAAATGAAAAATTGACAAAAATTTAAACAAAACGTCATCGATTTGTAATGACTTAATAAATAAATATTAATAAATTAAATATTGCAGGTATTTGATTACAAACATTATATTGTAATTCATATGTGGAAAAATTAAAAAGATAAAATATAAAATTATCATGATACATAAATTACATAATTATGCCATTGCTCGTGTTTTACCTTATAAAAAAAAACTAAATGATTAGGTTATTATTAGAGACATGACAACGTGTGACGCCATTTTTATTGTGTATAAACAAAAAAGCGCAAGATGAAACGAGTAATAATAAATGAATTAAAACGTTTTCATTTAATGTAAAAAAAAAAAATACTCGTGACGTGGGTTTTTTTTTACGGTAAACTGATAGTAAGTAATAAAAATGTATGCATGCGTTATCCCATGTTGTAAATGTTGTGTTGATAACACGAACGTGTGCACGAGTAGAATGAGTAGGCAAGGAAAACTCCTTCCTTAGAACGAGATCCGACGTTTGCGATTTGATTTGTAAGATGAAAATCATAATAATTAAAACGATACGCGAAGAAGAAGAAAGAGAGGAGGAAGAAATTAAAGAAGAAGAAAAAGATGAAAAAGTAGTAGAAGTAGTGGTAGTGGTTAAAATAAGAGTAGAAGTAGAAGTAAACGAGATGTGAAATATAGCTCAGTTTCACGAGATGATAATCGATGTTGATGAATGTCGTATGCTAATAATAATGATACCTCCCATCTTCCTTCTTTCTTATTTGTGCGTAATAATGACCTTAATATAAGTACGTGAGTAGGGCGTTTTACGCGCGATGTGCGTGTGCTTTCGATGAACCCAATTCGACGAAAAGGTATTGAAAAATGGTGGCGCACACGTTCCGGATCCGCGTGTCACGAATGAGATGAAAAAAAAAAAAACAATACGTATTTATTTATTCTCCCAAAGCTAAACGTGAACGATGCAAACAGATTCGGAGACGAAGAAGAGACAAAAGGGGTGGATGATGATGAGTGACGTTATGAAAGATGAAAAAATTTTTTTTTCGAGTGAGACGATTATAAAAACGTCTCGGTTACAGATGATCAGCATCAGTTGTCTGAGATCAGTATACCAGATTCGACCATCATCTCACTCATCTCATTCTAATACGAAAGGATCCTAGAAATATATTACCGAGAAAAATGGCGAAGGTGAGTTTTTGGTTTTTGGTTTGAGTGAGTTTTGTGATTTTTATATATTCGTAATACAGATGATGAAACGTGGGCGAGATTTTGGGATGCGCCCGAATACCTGGAGGATAATACGAATCATTAGAACATTTTGAATTTTCAGGTATTTTTCATATTCGTATCGTTACTTGCGGTCACTTTGGCAGAACCTCCGGTGAAAAGCTCGTACCTTCCGCCGAGTGCCAGTAGAAGTTTGAGCGGTCAGTACGGTGTACCGGCATTCACGGATTCGAACGAATTGGTGGCACCTTCACCGAATTCCGGGCTCAGTGTTCCCAGCGCGGCCGGAGGGTTGTCTAACACGTACGGAGTACCGTCGGCACCGGGTGCCAACGTGCCATCCTTCGATTCTAGCGACAGTATCGCTGTAGACGCCGCAGGTAGAAGCGGAAATTCGTTTTCGTCTCATGTTCCTTCGTCGACTTACGGTGCTCCCGGAAACGGATTCGGCGGTGGTTCTCGTTCATCACAATCTGGTGCACCATCATCGGTTTACGGACCTCCCCAAGCCCGAAACAACAATTTCGGTAACGGCGCTGCTCCATCTTCGGTCTACGGACCTCCCCAAGCCAGAAACAATAATTTCGGTAACGGTGCCGCTCCATCTTCATTGTACGGACCTCCACAAGCTAGGAACAACAATTTCGGTAACGGCGCAGCCCCATCTTCGGTCTATGGACCTCCACAAGCTAGAAACAACAATTTTGGTAACGCCGCCGCTCCATCTTCATTGTACGGACCTCCACAAGCTAGGAACAACCATTT
>NW_002987464.1:235401-243613 GCF_000006295.1 Pediculus humanus corporis | reverse complement strand
CTCTTTCGGTAAATCCGGTCAACTTCCTCCGCCACTTACGGCGCACCTTTCGAGAGAAACGGTTTCGGATCTCAAGGATCCTCAGGTTTTCAAGGATACGAACCATCTAAACGATCTCAAACCACCGAAGATCCCTTCGCCGTGAGTTTACATAACCTATCAATGTATTTTCTTTAAAATTCCTCCACTCATGATATTACGAACGTGGATTTGATTTTAGGAACCCGCAAAATACGAATACGATTATAAGGTTCAAGCCTCGGACGAAACCGGTACCGAATTCGGTCATAAAGAATCCAGAGAAAACGAATCTGCACGTGGAGCCTACCACGTTTTATTACCCGACGGAAGAATGCAAATCGTTCAATACGAAGCAGACGAAACCGGATACAGGCCACAGATTCGATACGAAGATACCGGATATCCGTCCGCCGCCTCATCGAGATCTAACAACGGTTTCAACGGATATCAGTATTAGATTAAAATAATAATCCCCGACAGAAATTTTCTTTTTTTTTTTTTTTTTTAAAACCTACCCTTCGTCTTTCGCCATGTTTTTTTTTTTTTATTTTATGTTGGTATTAACTTAAAAATTTTTGTTTTTATTTATATATGTAAAAACTAAATAATAATAATAATATATTTTACAAAAAAAAAATGAAAATTTATCTTTTTCTTTCAACATCTCACAGAAAAAAAATACCTTTAATCCTCGCATATTATTATTATTATTACTATTATCGTACCTGAACCAAAAACATAAAATTTTTCTTTTTTTGTTTACTCAATTCAATCTAAATTATTATTATTATTATTATTAACTTTCGTAAAAGCTTACTCAAACTATTCTTACAAAAAAAAGTTTTTTAAATACTTTTAATTATTTTGTGGTAATAATAACAAGAAATAACAATAATAATAATAATGATGATAATAATAATTAAAATTACCGTAATAAAAAATAAAAAGAAAAAACGTTTAAATGAGTTCATACAATATTTAATCGTCGTAATTTTGTAATAATTTTTAATTAATTTTTTTTGTTTTTATTTTCTTTAGTTCCCCCCCTTCTCCCCCCCCCAAAGTTTCGAAACGAGCAAAGTTTATTAAAGTATAACGTTCGTGACGTAAGCAAAACAAAACAAAGAACAAGAAAAAACAAAAACAAAAATTTCTGGCAAAGGATAACGTAAAAAAAAAAAAAAAAATTTTTTTTTTTGAATGAAATGTTGAATCACATAACGATTATTATTATTATTATTATTATTATTATTATTATTATTATTATTATTAATTATTTATTAATTTTTTTATATTAATTATTGGCGACGTTTTTATGTATTGACGTATGAAACAGGATTTTTTTAAAATACAATAATCAATGAATGCAATCGGAATAAATCCTACGTCACATCCGTTAATGTAATAATAATAATACTAATAATTAATATTTCAAAAAATTTAATAAATTGTCAGAGTAGGGGGGGGGGAAAGGGTGGGCGATCCGCGTGATTTATTTATTTATTTATTATTATTATTTTATTATTATTTTTTTTTAAAAACAAAACAAACAATTTCGTCCTTTTTCTTTCTGTCGTACAAACGCCAACGCTTTTGAATTTTAATTTTTATTCTCTCTCATATATGTTAAGTTGAAATTTTTGTTTGTTTGTTTGTTTGTTTGTTTGCGGATGTTTTAGTTTTTTATTACGTCATTGTTAAAATACCTGAAAAGGTAAAATTTTTACGACAAAAAAAAAAAAGGAAAACAAAACAATAAGTCATCGTAGCATGGGGTAACTCGATAATTTTCTCGTTGTGTGTTTGTGCGCGGGTGCGAATGCGTGTGCGTGCGTGCGTGTGCGTGCGTGTGCGTACGCGTTAAACATTTCTCGCCTTGAACAATAAAATAAACAATAAAATTTAAAATTATCCGTAAGAAAAATAAATAAAAAAAAAAAAAAAAAAGATTTTTCTTGATTGCCTTGAATCTGATCCACTTTCTCGATTTTTTTTTTACCGTAAAAAAAAAAGAAAATGCATTTCTCACGTGTGCATTTTATTATTATTATTATTATTATTATTATTAATATCGCGTGCGGCAGTTTAAAATAATATTAATAATAATAATAATAAATGCTCGGATGTTAAATAAAATTATTTAATTAATCACTTTCGATAATGTTTCGCAAAACGTCATTTCCGGTTTTATTATTTTCTTTTTTCCCCGTAATTTAAAATATTGGAACGTTTTTATAAACGTTGGGAAAATGCACGCGCATAAACGGTTCGGGGGAGGGAAATTTTCTTTTTGTTCAGTTAATAAATCACGTTCGCAACGTTTTTTGTTGTTGTTGTTTTCGTAACCGTTCGAACAAACGATTTTTAATTCGTTCGTAATATATTTAAATCGAAATTTTTGACACCGTCATTCCTTTTAATTTATTTATGTATACATTTATTTAAAATCGCTTTCGTCAAAAAAATTATTATTATTATTATTATTATTATTATTATTATTATTATTATTATTATTATTATTATTATTATTTCGTTGGTAAAAATTAAAAAAAAAAAAAATGTCACGGTCGTTCGTTAAAAAATCGTGCTGGAATGAAATTTTTTATCATTATTATCTCTTCTAATACTTTTCTCTCCGCCATTTTTCTTTTTTATTATTATTATTATTATTACGAATCCGTTAATTTTTTATTGACATAAATAAATTTGATATTATATCACGTGAATTATTATTATTATTATTATTATTTGGCGAATCACGTGTGTTTTGGAATTTTAAAAAATATTTGAGGTTTGTAAGAAATGAATGCTGCTGGAATTTTCACGATGTTTGTTTTCCGGACGATTTGATCCCTAAGTTTATTTCCTTTCGAAAATGAAAGTACTTCCGGTTTGGTTTTCCAAATTTTTCAATGATTATAATTTTTAAATGTTTACGTTTCGTCGTTGTTTTTGTTTCTTGGGAAGTTTTCCCCCCTACGTGCGTGCGTTTCGTTTGGTTTAAATCATTTTTTTTCTCCGGGAATGTACCTTAGAAGGGTGATTTCCGGTTGTCGTTTGCCTCGATTCTACCACGTGTTTGTTTTTGTCGATGATAAGATTTTATCATTTTTTGTTTTATACAGACAAAAATCCGTCGGATCGGATTTGCTCATAATTAATTATATTTACGAATTTAATTGTAATAATCGAACTTCCGGAAATGAATTAATCGATAGTTTCCGGCTCGTTGTCTTCATCTTTAACAATTTTTCTTTTGCAATCGTGATTTCGAAAAGGTTTATGTCATGATGATTTCGTTTGTCGTAACCAATCGTGCGTCTTCTTTTCTATTAATGCCAAAATCGTTTACTCATTATTATTATTATTATTATTATTATTATTATTATTATTATTATTATTATTATTATTATTATTATTATTACCATCATTAAAACCTTTTTTATATTTTATTTTCGCCATTTTTTTTTCTTTTTTCGTGACTTTGCGAAATTTTAATAATAAAAAAAAAAGGATGTTTTCCCTTGATTGAGTTTTTATTTATTTATTTATTTATATCATTTAATTTAAATTCAACGAAATTATATAAATTAATAATTAATAATAATAATAATAATAATAATAATAATAATAATAGTTAAATAAATAAAAAATATATACAATGGATAATAATTTAACCTTCACGGTTAGACGACGACGACGACGTAATGTTTATTATAACAGAAATAGAAGGTTGGTCATTTATAACGTCGCCATTTTGTTTTTTTTTTTTTAAATTCGATCGAAAGAATTAATTTCTTATTATTATTATTATTATTATTATTATTATTATTATTATTATTATTATTATTATTCTTTTATTATTTAAAAATTATAATCGAAGATGTTTTTTTATTTTGAATCGAATCGACCTTTAATTGACGTCAAAACTATTATTAAATTAACAATAATAATAATAATAACATATTAATTTAGTCCACGTAAGTTAAACAAAGAATTTTTCGACAACAAAAACAAAATGGCGGACTTTTTTTTTTTTAAATGATTTTGCTAAAAATCATTTTAATTATTTGTCATAATTCGTATTGAATTTAATTATTAAATATATTCAATGTCTAAAAAAAAAAAAAAAAAAAAAAAAACGAATTAATTTTCCGGGTGGAAAAAAGAAAACAGGAAATAATTTAGTAATAATAATAATAATTTAAATGATTAAAACGATCGTTTGTAGGTTGGAGAATGTAGGAAGGAAGACGGTCAAATAAAACATGGCGGAAATGTGTCAATAGGGTTGTTTGCATTGTTGTTTTCTCGTGTTTGTATGTCACGTGATTAAAAACAAAACAATTTAAATGTTTAACCTAAAAAGATAAAGGAAAATTCGGGGGGCGTCGTTTTTTCGCCTGGAAAATCGAACGAACGAACGAAGGCCATTTTTAAACGACCCTCACATATTTATCATTATTATTATTATTAATAATTTTTTTTTTTTACGATCCCGAATTTTCTTTTCGAAAATAATTTTCTCTCGGGTTTTTTTTTACGACTCTAAGAGAACTAAATAATAATAATAATAAGTAAGATGAAATTTTTTTTGTTTAAACAATTAGTCCAAGGTTTTATTTAATAACAAAAAAACATTTAAAAGTTTAACGCGTTTTAATATAATAAAATGATTCGTTAATACTAATAATAATAATAATAATAATGATAATGATAATAAAAACTGTGTTTTTGGATTTGCGTTTAACGCGTAGGAAAATGGAGACAAACGTTAAATGATGATAATAATAATTTTCTCAATCGCGCGTGTGTGTAATAAGAAAAAATTTAAATTAATTAAAATATATATATATTTAAATGGAGGGCCGTGATAAATGATAATAATGATGATAATGTTGTGAAGATGATGATGATGATGATGATAAAAGAGTCGAAACGAATGAAAACGTTTGGGTATGAAATTAATTCGATTATAAAACTGCGTGATTGATGGGGAGAAATTTATTATTTAATTATATTTAATTTAGGTGTGGGCCATGGGCCACGAGCCCCCCATGCGGTTGTCAAAATAATAATAATAATAATAATAATAACACCAACAACCTGTTTTTGCTTATTTTGGTGAAGGGCCACACACACACACACAATTAATCATTAAATTAAAATTAATAAAATAATATTTTCAATCGTCGCGATTAAGTTGTAAATTTTTATGTTATTTTATATTTTATTTTATTTCATAAGTTTTCATCATCATTATCATCGATTTCATTTTTGTTTTCACAGAGTAAATAAAACGACAAATATAATGATAAAATCGAATGGGGGAAAAAAAAAATTTTAATACAAAAATGAGGGGAAATTTTTTTAAAAATTTTTTTGGCGGGAATTTTTTTTTTTAGTAAATTCGATCAGTCAAAATTGTTTATTTACTCTATGATTTCCTTATTGTGGTTTGATTTGTCGTCATTCGTATTTGTTTTCATTTTGAAAATGTTTTTAATTGAATTTTTTGATGAAGTTACGCGTTCGAATAATGTTTATATTGTTAATATTTTAAGCGTGATTATTTATTTATGTATCGATATATCGATATATCGATTTATAGATTTTGTTTGTTTTAAATGTTGTAAATAAATTAAATGTTGTATTATGGGTGAGTTAATAATTTAACTTTCGAAAAGTCGACTAGGTTGAAACTTGTAATTATTATTATTATTATTACTATTTTTTGATTCGTTTTATATCTATTATTATTATTTAGTTTTTAATGTGGTGTTATGATTTAATCGTAATGTTTACTTGTTGTTGTTGGTATTTCTCTTCAGTTGATTATGGAAAACTTTTTTCTTATTTGTCTATCTCTCTCATTTTTTTCTTTACTTATCTTACGGTAATTTTTTATAAAATTTGATTCGTTTTTAATTAAAATACGCCCGCGATTTACGCGAAATTAATTTTTTTTTAAAATTTTTTCTACGACGGTTTATTTACCCACGTGTTTGCACATAAATAGTAATAATAATAAATAAAAATTTCGTTAAAATTTTGCGTAGCGCACCATCTACCGACGGGTTGTTCAATTAATACATATAAACAAATCGAAATGGTTTGTTTTTTTGTGTAAAGAGCGCGCTGTTTAAATGCAAATCACATTCGTTTTCCGGTACTCGAATTGCTTTTATTTTAAACAAATTTTATTTAATTAATAAATAAAATGTATTTGTATATTATTATTTAATTTATATCAAATTAAATAATAATAATAATAATAACTTTTACAACCAACCTGATTTTACAAAAAAAAAATTAATGTACTCGTTATAATAAATAAATTAAGCAATCACATATAAACGAGTTCTTAAAAACAAGCCAGCCGCCGTTTTTAAAATAATTTTCCAAAAAAAAAAAAAAAAATCCCTGGAGAGTTTTTTTTTTAATATTAAAAATCGCTGATATAATAAAGTTATCCAGCACAAAGTTTATTCCAGTTCATTTAAAATTTTATCGGTAATATTATTTGATGGAATAGGTGTATGTATGTTGAAATAAAACGTACGTTAAGTTTATTATTCAATAAAATTTTTTTTTTTATTTATTTTTTATAATTACATTATATTTTACAAATAATATACAAAAAAAATAAAGGGGGAGGGGGAAGTAATAGTTTTTATAGCTAGTCTATAATAATAATAATAACTTTAAAAGGGAACTGATTAATCACAGATAAATAAGAAGAAGAAAAAAATTCAAAAGCTCTAATTAAGTACAAATGGCTACGCTTTGCTAATAAAAAGTTTTACTGAAATTATATAATAAATACTAACTAAAATGTTTTTTAATTAATTAATTAATAATAATAATAATAATAATAGTGATAAGAAAAGACTTTGTAAAGTTTGGTTCGTTGATAACTCGGAGATTTTCTTTTTTTTTTTTTGGTTTTTTTTTTAAAAGTAATAATAGTAGTAATAATTTAAATTTAAATTTAATATCTGTAGCCAGATGCAGAATCAAAACTGCCGGATCCACCTCTGTTAAATCCAGAACCAGCTCCACCAAATCCTCTACCACCTTGAGAATATCCACCTGCTCCACCTGCTCCACCGGATCCGAAAGATCCGAAATTACCACTATATCCGTTTCCACCTCCAGCACCAGCTCCTCCAAATCCTCCTGCAGATCCAGAATATCCACCACCAACACCTCCTCCAAAGCCAGTGTTGACTCGAGCCTCTCCTTCGTATTTTATCTATTAAGGAAAAGGTTATTCGTTACCATTATCATTATCGCGAAACCTTTTTTTTTTTATTATTATCATCATCTTACTTCTGGTTGGTATCCGTTTTCATCGGCTGTGTAACCGACTACGAGGGTTCTGCCATCAGGTAACAAAACGTGATATCTTCCTTGTGCGAAATCACCTTTTCTACTTTCCATGTGTCCGAAATCGTTACCGGAAGCGGGATCTTTAACTTCGTAGCTAAATTCGTAGTTGGCTGGTTCCTAAAAATTTATCAATATAATATTAATAATAATATACCGAATGGGGGTAAAATATTATTATTATTATTAGAACTCACAGAAGGGCCATCACCACCGGCACCGCCGCCATAGCCTCCGCCAAAAGAAGAACCTCCTCCGAAACCTCCGGAACCGCCTCCGAAACCGGAATTACCACCGAATCCACCGGAACCGGAATAACCTCCTCCTCCTCCTCTTCCGCCGGATCCAAATCCGCTTCCGCTTCCACCAAAACCTTGGCCACCTGAGTGTGGTGGAAGGTAAGCAGCTCCCGAAACTGGTGGCTCAGCAATAACCGAGCACACCATAGCCAAAACAGCACAGCAGACGAAAACCTTTTTTAAAAAAAAACAATTATTATTATTATTATTACTATTATTTACCGTTTAATAATCATAAGAAAATATATTAATATTATAATTATTATTATTATGATTACCCTTTGTAACATTTTTTAATCGTTTAAATTAACTTTCTACGATATGAACATTTATATATATATATAAAAATTTAAACACCCTCAGCTAAATTTTTTTTTTTTTTTTTTTTTAATGCCTACAACATTAATAATAATGATAATAATAATAATAATATTAATCTTCATTCCGGGTCGAGATCTAAATAAAATAATTTAAATGAAGATTTTTTTTTTTTTTTTTTTTTT
>NW_002987464.1:234146-235141 GCF_000006295.1 Pediculus humanus corporis | reverse complement strand
ATGACGTCATTATGAAAATTTTTTTTTTTTTTTTTTTTAAAGTGAGAATAATTGATTACGTAACAAAAAAAAAAAAATGCGAACGATTTGCTGCGGTGAAATGATAATAATAATGATAATGATTTTTTGTTTTTTTTGCGGAAAATTTTTGCTTTCGTTCATTTCAAAAATAAATAACAGCAAAAGGCGGGAAAAAAGAAAATTAAAAAAATCGTAACGTTATCTCTTTTATGTACTTACGATTGTAAATTTTTTTTTTTTTTTTTTACCTTCATTTTTCCCGGTTGTTGTTTGTTGTTGTTTGTTTGTTAATAAATTTTTAACTATATGACTATGGCACGAGTTAAAATTTACAAGATGACTGATGAGAATAACAAAATTATTCGTGAATTTATAGGTCGAAGCAATAGAGAGAGAGAGAGAGAGAGAGAGAAAAAAAAGATTGCATCTTCACTAACCCCCCATGTTTTATGTGGAATCTGCTAATTTTAGTGGGAGCATCTCATCTAGTTTGTTGTTACCCCATCAAAACAACTCGTGTGATTCCTCTTACTCCGCCTTCTTCTTCATCATCATCATCATTATTTGGGGAGAGAAAAAGAGAGAGAGAGAGAGAAAAAAAATCGTGAGTAAATTTTTCTATTTTTATTTCTATTTTAATACAAAGATGGAAACAACCACAAACATCGGACGGACTTTTCTCAAATACGTACGAGAAATTTGATTTTTGTCACATTCACCTTTAACCTTTTTGTTTTCCAAAAAAAGATGAAAAGGTTTAAAAAACAATTTTTCGCGAATTTTCCAAGGCATTTTACAGCGTGAAACAAAAAAAACATAAAAGCGACGTCGATTGTGCGTCAAAATTTTATTTTCTTCAGAGAAAAATTTTTACCGGAAAAAGAAAATCGTATTTATCGTATTTCCGTTTCCGTAATCGTGTAGATTTTAAAAAAATTTTTGGCGGAAATTAAACTTTTCAAATTTTATTTTAA
>NW_002987464.1:225438-233998 GCF_000006295.1 Pediculus humanus corporis | reverse complement strand
AAAAATCGTTTGTTGTTTGTTGTTTCGTTTGTTATGCATTCGAACGAAGGGGATTAAAAAAAGATAAAAAAAAATTTATAATTAAAAAAAAAAAGAAAACTTATGTTACGTTAATGACGAGAGTACATAACGTAAATTTTTTTTATTAAATTCAAATTGAAAAATAATTTATTTTTTCTTCACAAGTTATGAAATTAATTATGATTTATTTATTTATTTATTAATTAATAAAAAAAAAACGAGATCGTTAAAATCTTACATTTATTTTTTTTTTTTTACGATTAAAAAAAAAAGTGAAGAAAATAAAAAAATAAAATGTCGGCCAATGTCTATTTTTTGATAGTTTGCAACCGGTCGAAAGATTTTATTAAATTTTTTTGGTTTACTTTCGTAAAAATTATAAAAAAAAAAAAAAAATGAAAACTATGAGAAATACATAAAAAAACGGGGGGAGGGGTGAGGTGGGGGGGGAATAACATCGCGATTAAATAATTTTAATAATTTAAATAAATTATTAATTAAAAAAAAAAAAAATTCACGTGGGAATTAATAATTAAAAAAAAAACCGTACGGAGTTATATTATTATTATTATTATTATTTAAATTTTTACATAGAATCGTCGTCGTGATAATAATAATAATAACAATGATATCGTTGACGTCATTTCTTAAAATTATTGATCGGATATCGATTTGTTATAACGAAAAAAAAAAAAAAAATTTTTTTTTTGTAGAATTTGCCAGAAGCAATCGTTTGGTTTTTCATTTTTTTTTTTTTTTTTACGATTTCCGCGGGGGAGGGGGAAGGAGAAATACAAAAAATTTTTTGCGAAATTTAAAAAAAAAAAAAGGGATAGGGAGGGAGAGAGGGAGTAAGGGGTAGGACGAAGTGTTGCGGTCGAAAAATGTTTTCTTTTACATCAAAAACAAAACAAAAAAAAATTTCGAATTTATAATGAAACCCTTTGGCCATTTTCGTTTTTAAAAATTAACCAACGATATTATTATTATTATTGTTATTATTTATTTATTATTATTATTATTATTATTATTAAATAAAAGGGTTCGGAATATTAACATAAAAAAAAAAAAAAATTAAAAATCGTTAGCATTTAACCTTTTAACCTTTTTTAAAATGTAATATGCAGTGCGAAAATGATGATCGATCATCGATCGATCGATAATGATCAATAAAATGTAAATAAAATTACAAAACAATGGAAAACAATTTTATTTTGTTTACAAATAATTAAACTTTAATTTAATAATAATAATAATAATGGAGGAGGAGAAGGAATGACGATGACCGCGTAATGCGAAATTAAGAATTTTTTTTTTTTCTCTTGGGAAAAACTCGTTCGAATCGATTTTTATAATAAAGAAAAGAATTTGTGAAAAGGAAAAGTTTTGTAGAACGTAACAAACAACAACAACAACAAACAACAAACAACAACAAAATTGCGATCGTATGACGATTGTTGACGATATTATGTAAAAAAAAAAAAAAAAAAAAAACTCGATCGACACACCCACACACGTGAAAATGCATTTTAAAAGGGAAAATAATTATCGATAGGGAAAATTCGGAGAGGGGGAGGGAGGGGTGAGGGAGGGGAGAGGAGGGATAGAGTAATAAAATTACGCTACTCGTTTTTTTTTAAAAATAAACTTAATATCGTGTGTGTGTGTGAACTGTAACAAATTCGATCGTGTGGACCGTAAATAAAAACAGAAAAAAAAAAGAAAATCAGGTTTTTAAGAAATCCCCCTTTTTTCAAGAGCCGGTGTCTTGACCTCTTGTACTTGTGGGGTTATCGATGCACGACGATGAAGTAAATAAAAATAAAATAAAAAAAATCTAATTTCATAATGTTTACACCGATTAGCAAAAGATTGATCCAATCGAAATATGCGTATGCTCGCACTCACACGCACACACAAGCACACATTCCTGTCACACAACTTTCTAAGTGTGTGTGTGTATATTTTAAGCAATTCTCATAGGTGAGAATCCCGGTAATAAAAATTTATTACTCTATGTGTGTGCGCAGGGGTACCAACCGTAAACTCCCCGCGAAAAAAAATATTAATTTTTTCTTTCTATTTATTATAAGTTATTTTTATAAGTTATTTGGTGTGGACGACACGCGGAAAACTTTTTTTACACGTTTGATGATGACGTAACGCCGAATTTTCTTTCCTTTTCTTTCCGACGATCATACGTGTGTGACACACATAGGGGTGGTTTAAACCTTGTCTTCCGGGGATGATATTCTCTCTCATTGTACCCTGTGACGTAACATTTTTTTTTTTGGCAATCCGAAAATAATAATAATGATAATTAATGCGATGATTAGGTGGTGGTGGTGGTATGTAATCGTGATGTGGCATCGATAAATTAAAAAAAAATTTTTTTCTCTCTTTTTCTATAGTCACGATAAAAACATTTCGATTCGTCACGTTAAAATTTTTTCGAAACGAGGAAAAACTTTTTTGACAAAATCAAACCAACGACTCCATTTCTAACATATTAATAATAATGATAATGATAATAATAACAAGTCGTTAAAACTGGAACAACGCGATTTAAAAAAAAAAAAAATTTGAAAGTAGATTTTATGAAAAAAAATTTTTTTTTCGAGAGAGTGGGCGTAATGATTAAATTATAATCACGTGATAATTGATTAAAATGATTTTTAATTTGTTTAAATATCGCGTGCTAATTAATATAAAACAATTATTATTATTATTATTATTTTAAACAAAAAAGAAATAAATAAATTGGAAAAATATTAATATCCGGGTCCCAATGTCATTATTATTATTATTATTGTGAATAATTTTGTAAATTGCACACATATTTATTATTATTATTATTATTATTATTATTTATTTATTTATTTATTTATTTATTTCGTAATAACGAGACGTCGAAGTGTTTGGCTCATGTATTTCCGCTAAGATAATAATAATAAAAATTTCTTTTTTTTTTTTTTGGTTGTTTATTACATCGCTGTCGGTTGTAAAATTTTAAAGGTTGATGTTGGTTTCCGGTTTATTCTTTTTCGTTTCGTTTTGTTTTTTTTTTAAGGGGAGGGGGTAGGGGGGTATCAGGTACGAAAAGAAAAAGTTTTCGGGTTGGTTCCCCTTAAAAAAAAAAAAAAAACCCCAAACCGGAAAGGGAAGAATAAGTTTATGTTAAATATTAACGAATCGTTTATTTTATTTAAGAGAAACTTTTTCGTAAATTTTCATGTTTTTCCCTCTATCTCTCTCTCTCTCTTATTGTCTCTATTCATCTCTCTACTCTACTACTTTTATTATTATTATTATTAAAATTACTAAAAATAATAATGATAATAATAATAATATAAATCGATATAAATCAATATCTGTCAATTTTTCTTTTTTTTTTTTTTTTTCGTTTTTTTTTTTTTTTTTTTTTTTAATTGGGGCAATCTAGGAAGTCGTAAAAAAAATTTTTTTCATAAGTTAAATATTAATAATAATAATAATAATAATAATGATAACGATGATAATAATGATAGCGTAGCGAGGACAAATTAAAAAAAAAAAAAAAAAAAAAGTAAAACGTTAATTAAAATACGAAAGATGATTTGATGACTCGATTGCGTGACTTTTGTTAAAAAAGAATTTTTCGTTCGGGAAAAAAAACAAAAAAAATTCTGGAAAAATTATTATTATTATTTCTCTGGAAGGGACGAATGTAGGTGGATGGGTGGGTAGGTGTCTGCTCCACCTCCATCACCGACGCCGAGTGCGTATAGATAATAATAATAATAATATTAATATCAAATAATTTAATTTTTACGTAATTTAATTATTATTATTACGTCGAATTTGATTTCCCATTACCGTCACCGCCACCCTCACCTCCCCCCGCGTAAAATAATTTATTTATGCCTAAAAAACGTCCGTTTTATCATTATTATTATTCGGTCAAATATTTAACAAAAAAGAAAAAAAAAACGTGAGGGAGTAAGAGAGTATCAATTTATATTTAAAAAAATTTTTTTTTTTTTTTGCATCGAATTCGAATCACGCACGTCGTGACATAACAACAACCGCAACAACCACAACCACACTTTCTTTAAACTACTACATTCATAAAAAAACTCATACGATATAAAATTAATAATAATAATAAGATTAAGAATATTAAAAGAAATAGTTGATGAAAAAGAATTTTTAGATCCGGTTTTTTTAATAAACTAGAACAAAGCTTGTGAAAAAAAAAAAATTAATTATTAGATTTATAGGTTTGTAGTTGTTGTAGTTGTAGTTGTTGTTGTTGTTGCTTTAATATTTTAATAAGTGTCATAAGGATCAAGGTTATTATAGTAGGCCCAAGGTACTAGTGGTGGTAGTAGTAGTAAAAGATGATTTTAGGATAGTGATCTAACACTTAAAGAAGAAAAATAATATATGTATCCATGATTATTTAAATTCCATTAATTATTTCAAAGCCTTTTATGGATTTTTTTTATCGTTAAATGAAATCAAATTTTTTTTTTCTTGACGTATTCGTTATGGAGAGCAAAAATCTAGAATGTTCTTTTCTTTTTTTTTTTTTTAATTAAAAAACGCGAGTGATATTTTTATTTAATATCACTCCCGGACTTTTGAATATAACTTATTTGGATTTTAAGGGATGATTAATTAAAGGCGTTTTCTTTATCGATGAATTATTATTATTATTATTATTATTATTATTATTATTATGCGTGAAAGATGACGTATTTAAGGATAATTCTTCCGCGGTCTCCCAACTCGTCAAGGTTTTTTTTTTTTTTTTTTTTCGTTTAGATGAATCAGGTCATCCTACCTACACGGAATTGGTTCACTATGGGAAAGAAAATTGACCTTTGAACTCTTTTAATCCACTGATGAAAATCCTTCGGGTTCCATCGGTCTAATTAATTCCCCCTCCCTCTTCCTCCCATCTCCCCCTTCCCCTTCCCCCCGTCATTCAACTTTAAACATCTTTATTTATTTATTTATTTTTTTTTTTTGATTAAAAAAAATTGCGAATTAATTAATTTATTTAAATTTTATTTATTTATAAAAAAAACCCGATCGATAAATTATTATCATTATTATTATTATTATTAAATATTCAACGTAAAACGTTTGGTTCAATGACACTTTACGAATATTTTTACGAATTTTATTTATTTATTAATTGTTTAAACAAAAAAAATTTAATAACTTTATTCAGGTACTTTAAAATCCATTTCGAATAATAATAATAATTATTATTATTAAAATTAACGGAGGTTTTTTTTGTTATTTTCAGGGGAAAATTAATAATTATCGATCTATCGATCGATCGATCGTGATAGTTTACCTATTAAGATGAATAACAAAAACAACAACAACAAACGCACACGTCACATTAATACACGTGGGAATGAAAATTGGTTTGTTAGGGAGAATGCCTACGACGACATATTAAGAAAGGTAAGTGAATTATTATTATTATCATCATCATCATCATCATCATCATCGCCGCCGCCGCCGCGATCTCGTGTTTGAATGTGGTAATGACGTTTTTATACTTTATAAATAAATAATTTTTTTTTTTTTTTTTTTTTTATGGTCGATTATCGAACTCGCGAGTTTTATTTATGTTTTTTTTTTTTATTTTATTTGTACCGGGCGTGAAAGTGTGTACAGGAAGCTGTTAAGCCGGTTGGTTAATACATGAAACATGTCGTAAAATAATTTTCTTTTTACGTCCGCGTAATAAAAAAAATGTTTTTTTTTTTTTTGTTTTCCTCTCGATTTAATGCAATTTTTTGTAAACAAAGAAATAAACTCTAGGGGAGGGGGAGGGTGGTGGGGAGGGGAAGAAAAAATTTTTTTTTGATCTAATATTTGACCTTCCCTCACTCACTCACTCTTTTACTCAAATCCGGATGTTAATTACTCAACATTGCGCCGCCATTTTGTTATCGATTTGAAATTCGATAAATCGAATGTTTTCGATTTATAAATTAAAATCGATTAAAAACTTGCGAAAAAAAAACGTGAGATAATAAACCTGATCGATAACTTTGTATTTATTTAATCACATTCCGTAAAAAAAAAAAAATTATTATGACTCTCTTGACTGTCGCTTGACCGTACCTGAATTATGAGCGATATTCAATAATCGATCAATGATTTTGTTATTGTTTCATGTTTGTTTGTTTGTTTGTTTGTTTGTTTGTTTTTAAATGGATTCCTAAAAAAAAAAAAAAATCATTTCGATTGTCATAAACGTAACATAAGTCATTCAAACGTCACTATTTAAGATGGAATACTTTGAACGTTTCATAACGTTTAATTATCAATATTATTATTAAGAAAATCGTGAAAACCTGTTTTCATCTCTCATCTTTGCTCTTTTCATCTCTATCTATCTATCTCTTTTCAATTTGATTTGATTTAATTTATTTAGAAAAAAAAAAAAACTAAACGATTTTAATATTAACCCTTTAATTTAATTTACCCTTAAGTGTAAAAAAATTTGTTTTCAACTTAATTTACGATAAATTAAAAACAACCTTGGTTAATAATGATAATAATAATAATGATAGTAATGCATCAAAAATGAAATTTTTTCAAATATAAATAATGATGATGATGATATTGAATTAAACCCGTGACGTGTTTTTTTTTTTTTTATTCGATAGAAATAACGCGATCGGAAAAGTTTTTTTTCCTTTTTTTATTTTTTTTTTGCCGCTGGAGTTTTCGCATTTTATTTTTTTCCTCCCTTCATAATCATCTTCTCCTCCATTACCACAATCACTACAATCCAATTTAGCGAACAAATAAAAAATTTAAAAAAAAAAAAAAAAAAAACAAAAAGGGGGGCAATGAAATCTCTTCGTCACGACGTTAAAGACGGTTTAACAAACGTTAAAATCGTTTTCGTCATTATTTATTTATTTTCTAATTTTTTTTTGGAAAAATCGGTGGTGCCAACCTCGAAAAAATTTAAACGATAGAAAAACTCTCGTTGATTTTTTCCGTTAAAAAATTTCACGGGGGGTGAAGGGGGGGGGGTAAAACACGCGAGAGAAAACTCGAGCGCGAAAAAAATTCGTAGTTATTATTATTATTATTTGGAATGCGTCATCGTAGAATCTACGTTTACATAATTTTCATTATTATTATTATTATTATTATTATTATTATTATTATTATTATTATTATTATTATTAAATGTATTTTCGTGAAATAAGTGAGTTAAATAAATAAAAAAAAAAAAAAAAAAATTTGTTTTATTACGATTCAAGGCTTTTTCGTAAGATTTCATTTTCGAAAAAAAAAAAAAAAAGAAAAAACACGATTTTTCTTATTTTTATTTTCTTTTTTATTTATTATTATTATTATTATTATTATTATTATTATTATTATTATTATTATTATTATTATTATTATTATTATTAATATTTTTTTTATTTTATTTTTTCAATTTTAAAACTTTTGCAACAGGACATTGCACGAAATCTAATTATCCGATGTTTCCGCCATGTTTTAAAAAAAAGAAAAAACGTTAAACATAAATTAATTAAAAAAAAAGAAAAACCGTTTCCAACATGGCGGCTCAAATAAAAAATTTTTTATTTCTATTAATATTATTATTATTTTTGATGAGTTTTTTTCCAATCGCATAAATTTTCGATTTTTAAAAATAACCGTCGGTATTTGCGATAAATTTTTTTTTTTTTTTTTTGAATAATAATTCGATTCGTTTCGCACACAATTCGATTTCCGGTATACGCGGTCGATTGCCTCGGAGTAATTTTTTGGCCCGGGTTTCAGTGTTACCAACCGCTACGACCGGAATCGCTACTGTTTTTTTTCACTTCCCACATCCTTACAAATTCCTGTTTTTCAGCCATTTTTTCCCTCCGGTACGGTTTTTTTAAAAAACAAAAAGAATTTGATGCCCGAGGACGATATCCGGTTTGTGGAATTACGTCACAATTACGTCTGCTTTCGTATTTATCGATCTTACGGAATTATTTTCGTTATTGTAATCGGGATTCCATTCCTAATGTTATTATCATGCCCATTTTCCTTCCGTTCTAATTATCACCTATTATTATCATTATTATCAAACGTAATAAAATTTTAAAATTATTATTTCGTAAAAAAGAGAGAAAGAATTCGTAAATATAAAAATAAATTAATAGTTAAAAAAAAAATAATAATAATTAAAAAGAAAATGAAATTGATGAGTAACAACAACACAAAAACCTTCAAATCGTTTTATTATTATTATTATTATTATTATTATTATTATTATTTAAAAATTTTTTTTTTTTTATTACGACGGGTAACGTTTTTTCTTAATCGTTACCATTTTTTTTTTTTATTTAAACTTTCAAGGTTTCGTTTTATTAAAAAAAAATTATTATTATTATTATTTGTTGTTAAAATCGTGATTAACTCGACTTAAAAACAAAAAAAACTTGAACTTATTTATTTATTTATTTATTAACAAATTAAATTATTTACAACCTTATTAAACAATCAATTAAGT
>NW_002987464.1:221309-225253 GCF_000006295.1 Pediculus humanus corporis | reverse complement strand
AATTTTTTTTATTAGTTTTTTTCTATTTTTAACGGTTTTTTTTCTTTTTTCAAGTTTGAAATTACGTAATAATAATAATAATTTTATTACCGTAAGAAAAGAGAGAGAGAGAGAGAGATTCGTCGTTAATTAAATTTATTTATTAATTAATTTACGCGCGAAAAAAAAAAACGTTCACGTTCAGAAATTCATCGTTTACGAAATTATACCGTTAATGATGGATTTAAAAAAAAAAAAAATGGCCGACCTATTCAATGAACTTATAAAATAATTTTTATCTCTTTTAAGTAAAGCCTCTCATCATCATCATCATCATCATCATCATCGATTATGATCTGAATCAAACTTTTCATTTTCGAAAAAATCCGTTACGATAAAATGATTTTCAATTTTAAAAATTTATAACGGACATTTTATTTTTATATTTTTTTTCCTCTAACTTTCGATACGAGATAAACATTAATTAAAAAATAAATGTCGGATTATTATTATTATTATTTCGATGAAGTGTAATAAAAATATCATGGAGAGCATGAAAGGCAAAAAAAAAAAAAAAAGAAAAAAAACACGCCTTTAAGGCCTTGCTACGATATTAGCAGACGAAAATAATAAAATTTCTGATCATTAAAATTTTTGTTATTATTATATATATTTGTAATATATATATGTACATTCTCGCGAGAAAAAGCGTGAATTTGCGAATATTCGTTTGTTTGACGAATAACAAAAAAAAAAAAAAGTAATAATTAAAAATTGTAATTATCATCCATCGCGAGATTTAACAATGGGAATATGAATATTAAAAAAAAAAAAAAATAATCATTCGATATAATCGATATTGATTATCGATATTTATTATCGAATCCGTATTGAAATCGAATCGTTTAAGGTCGGAGATGAACAAAAAAAAAAAAAGATGGCAAGCCCAAATATTGTCCTAGTTTTCAATTTTAACATTTATTACGACGGTTGAGATTGTATTTGATTGTTTTTTTTTCGAAAAATATTTGTTTGATTTGATTGGTCGATTGTTTTTATGACGTCACATCGCTTATTATTTTTTCAAAAAAAAAGCATTTTCTGAACGCTTCTTTTTTTTCGAACGATTTTGATTTCGTATTTGTTCGCTTTGATTGGTCAATCGTTTGTTATGACGTCACATCGCTTATTATTTTTTTTTTTTCAAAAAAAAGCATTTACCGAACGATTTTGATTTCGTATTTGTTTGTTTTGATTGGTCGATTGTTTTTATGACGTCACATCGCTAATTATTTTTCCAAAAAAAGCTTTTTTCGTACGATTTGCGTATGTAGAAAATTAGAGAGAGGGGGGAAAGGGGGAGGGAAAAGGAAACCAAAATCGGGAAAAGGTCTTAAAAATATTCAAGAACGCCTTCGTCGTGACTTTTTAATTTAAAAAAAAAAAAAAAAACTCGATTGTTTATTATTATTAATAAAATATCTCTATGTAATTATTTAATGAATATTTTGTATAAATTTATCGGAAAATCCTCGAGTTGGGAGGAGGGGTCCTTATTGTTTTTTTTTTTTTTTTGAGGATCCTTCACGGAAAATGAAAAACGCATTCGAATCATTTCAAATCGAAACATTTATTATACCTTTTACCAAATGTAATTTACAAAGTTTTAAAAAAAATAATTATTATTTCCGGTATTGATTTTGCGCTAAGATCATAGATTAACGACAGCAAAAAAAAAATGGCAGCAAAATTAAATGTAAAAAAAAATAAAAAAAATTGTTTTTTAACGATTTCGTTTAGTAAAGTGGTGGTAATAATATAACCACTCAGTAGGATCCAATTAATAAAATTATTACTAATTTATTCCGTCATCACGTGATAATAATAATAATAATAATAATCATCATCATCATCAGGTTGGTTTTTTTTTTTTTTTAAATAGTTTTGTGAAATAATTATAAATAATTTAAGGTCGAAAAGGTGAGAAGAAATGTTTTAAATGAGGAGTTTTTAATTTTTTTTTAATCATTTCACACGCACTCGGTGATGATAAATTACAAACAAACTCGTGCCACGTTCGATACCGAACCGATGATGATGATGATGATGATGACGACGTTGATTATTTTCGACAAAATAATAATAATGATAATGATAAATTATTACGTAATTAATTGTTTTCTTTTTTTTGCTACTCGTATGCGTGTGTGTCCGGATCGTTGGGGGAGGGGAGGGGAGGGGGAAATCGATTTTAAAACGTTTAAAACAACAACAACAACCATTGACTGACTTACTTATAATGGAGGACCGACGATTGACTGACTGACTGACTTACATTATAAAAAAAAAAATTATGTAACATTATAAAAAATTATTATTATTATTATTATTATTATTATTATATATACATACATTTTATTTTTACTACACATAAGTTCAAAGATTATTTAAGTAATTTTTTTTTTTTTTTTTTTTTTTTTATTACAAAACATTGAATTGAATTTGTAACTTCTTCATTTTATTTTTTTTTTTTTTTTTTTCTCCATCTTTCAAACACTTAAAAATCAATTTTGATTTAAAAAAAAAAAAATGTTTATATATATTTATTATAAAGATTTTTTTTTATTTTGTTTCAAAACATTCGCTTAATTATTATCATTTTACAAGTTTTTACGCTGGGCAAAAAAAAAAAAAAAAAAAAAAAACTCGTCGCAAACGATAAGAAAATCGTTTCGAAATCGTTTAATACAAAATGATCGTTCGATCTATCGATTTATCGATCGGTAGTTTTGTTAATTTTTTAAAGGAAATCGTAGAAGAGAGAGAGAGAGAGAGAGAGAGAGAGAGAGAGATGGAGAGATTGATGGGTGCAAGTAATAATTACGATGTATAAAAATCTCATGGTTCATTTTATTTAAAATTATTATTATTATTATTATTATTTTTTTTTTATTATTATTATTTTTTTTTTATTATTTTTCACATTTTACTAACGCCTTTTCTTTTTTTTTTTTTTTTATCAAACGGGTTGTTGTTTGTTGTTATCGATCGATAAATTGGTATAATTCACGGTTTTGAATTAAAAAGATGAGTTAAGGTAGTGAGAAGGTGGTAAGAAAGGAGTCATACAAACAAACAAACAAACAAAATTTTAAGGACGTTTGTCTCTTATGAATTGATTATTGTCCATATAAATGTTGTCGACCTTAAAAATTCCTTTTTTTTTTAATTCAATTGGGTCAGAGGCGAATCATCTTTTATTTAAATCATTTTATTTACCATTGTAATTATCATTATTATTATTATTATTTAATTAAAATAAGGGCACTAATGTGGTGTAAATGTTACATACACACGCACGCCCACGTGTACACTCGTAAAAAAAAAAAAAAAATTGTGTTAAAATCACATTCATCGCCATTTTTTTTAATTATCATTTTTATTAATATTATTATTATTATTATTTAGAAATTCATTTGAATGAAAAAAAAAAAAACAATTAAAAAATGACGTTAATGATGAGAAAATAATTAATTATCATTATGATTAGTGTAAATAATATTTTTTCGAAAAAAAAAAACAAAAAAAAAAAACCGTTGAAAATCGTTACTTATTGATGTTATGATAAATTATTTGTAAATAATGAATGACGTCATTGAAAAACTATGACGAAGGCGACGATGATTAGGATGATGATAAAAATGTTTTCTCGCGTTTCGTCGTATAAATGAAAAAAAATAAATAATAATTAAAATAAGAATAATATGTGTGTGTGTGTGTGTGTGTGTGTTACGTATTATAATGATTTATCGTTTGTTTGTTTGTTTGTTAACGAGAAACAAACAAAAAAAAAAATGATAATAATTTCCAGCTGTGAAAAAAAAAATTTTTTTCAAATCATTTCCAGGTATAATTTTTTTTTTTTTTAAAGTAAAAAACATAAACGAATAAATTAAAAGTTTCAA